>NC_068431.1:47271819-47299319 GCF_023373465.1 Oncorhynchus keta
ATATGCTCTTCGCCTGCGGCCCGTTTTAGTGAAGGATTTCTCCCCACTTGTCATCCAAGCCTCCCACTGAACAAGGAGCGCCACCTTAAATGCACGATTTACACTGATGTCGAGTGGCTGCAAATACTTTGGGCCATCTGCTTTTCTTCCCTCTGAAAGCTTTTGTTGTCTTTTTGCACTGAGTGAGTTCCTCACGCTGCTGTTTACAAAGTCTTATCATCGACTCATTAAGGCCAAGCTCCCGTGCAGGAGCTCTATTTCCTTTTCCAACAGCCAGATCGATCGCCTTCAACTTGAAAGCTGCATCATATGCATTTCTCTGTGTCTTTGCCATGATGAGGGTGACAAAATGACTACCGTAATCAGAACGATGGGAAGTTTGAGCGCGCTCATTATGTGACGGTGCTCGGTTTTTTGGCGGCATGAATCTTGTGAAAGTGGGAAAAACCCATAAATTAGCCACGTCGTTGTATAAACCGCTAGGTTCAAAGTGTGGGAATAAAGTAGCGGCTTATAGTCCGGAAATTACGGTACATGTTTAGACTCCTCGTAGTCCTCTCTTTTTTGTGCTTAGTTTCCCTCTGTGAGTGAACCTTATCATTCTACGGTCTGTTAATGCGATGGTGAAAGGTTACACAGCAGTAGTCTGATGGAGATCACCAGCCGAGTGTGCCAGCGCCTGTAACGCTGGAAAGATTGGGAGGCGCAAACGTCTTCTGCTATGAGATTAAGAGACTGTCTGGCCGGTCGAACTGTAATCTGTAATCGGCTGTAATCGCAATATATATTATAACGATAATCCAATGGTTTACTGTGGGATGGAGCCGTGGGGACAGTATGCTAGGCTAGTTTACACAGTGTCCTCCAGAGACTCTGCCACTCTGCTAAATGCCGGTAGTTAGTGAGCAGCCGAGCAGTCACGACAGTCATGCTGTTTAGCCTCAATAATTCATACCAGGGATTCACTCAGCGCCCCAGGAGCCACAGAGCAGTGGTCTCCGTATGTCTAGAGCAGACCTATCACAGCATCAGAACATCAGCTAGGTGGACTCTCCTAACATGTGGAGCTGCGGTTGTGCTAGAATACTTCTATGTTGGCGTAACACTTTACTACTCTCTTCGGGGGGAAAAGGGTTCCAAAAAGGGTTCTTCGGCTGTCCCATGTAGAACCCTCTGTGAAAAGGGTCCCAAATGGAACCCAAAAGGCTTCTACCTGGAACCAAAAGGGTTCGACCTGGAAGTTAAATGGGTTCTTCAAAGGGTTCTCTTATGCGGACAGCCGAAGAACCATTTTAGGTTCTAGATAGCACCTTTGTTTTCAAGCGTGTGCCACTGTTATGACTGCTTTACTGTATCCCCGGGTCTCTCTGAAGACTAATGGAGTAGGATAATGATGCATTTTACTGTATCTCCGGGTCTCTCTGAAGACTAATGGAGTAGGATAATGATGCATTTGACTGTATCCCCGGGTCTCTCTGAAGGCTAATGGAGTAGGATAATGATGCATTTTACTGTCAACCTGATCACCCTCGTCCTTTATCGTCATCATCCTCATTGTCAATAGGGTGGACACAATTGTCATTGAAATGCATGGCGTCTCGGTGGCATGTACACGTGGAATTCTCCCCAACGGAAGTGTAGACTAGAGCCTTTACAGCAGTGAGAGGGCTTGGCAGCCAGGAATTGGAAAACGGTTCCTTAATGGAGTCTGTTGGAGCCACCCATCCCCCTGAAAGCTGGAGCTCAGGCATCATTCTGTTTGAGGAGCAGACAGACGGGGGTCTCTGCCCGTTTCCTTGGCGTGATGTAACGTCTCCTCCCCTCATTACGGGGACTCCTCCACCTTTGATCTGAGCACTGAGTCTCAGACTACAGACTTATCCACAGGGGAGTCTTCCAGTCAGATCAGCAATCTCCCTGTGGCTGAAGCAGGATATCATGAAGGCTGCTGGATCTCGTACTGTGTCATATTAATATCCCCTCAACAGCAGGAGTACAGCAGGAGTACATTATTCCTTGTTTGAAAGGGGTTCTGTAACTGTATATGAAACAGGCTCTGCCGGGAATGAGGTGATACATAGTCTGGGGAGACTGACAGGTAGGTGGAGCAGAGCCCCCCCCCCCAACTGGTTCTCTGTACAGGGAGAGGGAAACAGGAGGCCTCCCTCCCAGCTGGTTCCCTGTACAGGGAGAGGGAAACAGGAGGCCTCCCTCCCAGCTGGTTCCCTGTACAGGGAGAGGGAAACAGGAGGCCTCCCTCCCAGCTGGTTCCCTGTACAGGGAGAGGGAAACAGGAGGCCTCCCCCCCAGCTGGTTCCCTGTACAGGGAGAGGGAAACAGGAGGCCTCCCTCCCCAGCTGGTTCCCTGTACAGGGAGAGGGAAACAGAAGGCCTCCCTCCCCAGCTGGTTCCCTGTACAGGGAGAGGGAAACAGAAGGCCTCCCTCCCCAGCTGGTTCCCTGTACAGGGAGAGGGAAACAGAAGGCCTCCCTCCCCAGCTGGTTCCCTGTACAGGGAGAGGGAAACAGAAGGCCTCCCCCCCCAGCTGGTTCCCTGTACAGGGAGAGGGAAACAGAAGGCCTCCCTCCCCAGCTGGTTCCCTGTACAGGGAGAGGGAAACAGGAGGCCTCCCCCCCAGCTGGTTCTCTGTACAGGAGGGGAAACAGATTAGGCCTCCCTCCCCAGCTGGTTATATGAAACAGGCTCTACCCTGTACAGGGAGAGGGAACAGGAGGCCTCCCCCAGCTGGTTCTCTGTACAGGGAGAGGGAAACAGAAGGCCTCCCTCCCCAGCTGGTTCCCTGTACAGGGAGAGGGAAACAGGAGGCCTCCCCCCCAGCTGGTTCTCTGTACAGGGAGAGGGAAACAGAAGGCCTCCCTCCCCAGCTGGTTCCCTGTACAGGGAGAGGGAAACAGGAGGCCTCCCCCCCAGCTGGTTCCCTGTACAGGGAGAGGGAAACAGGAGGCCTCCCCCCCATCTGGTTCTCTGTACAGGGAGAGGGAAACAGGAGGCCTCCCTCCCAGCTGGTTCCCTGTACAGGGAGAGGGAAACAGGAGGCCTCCCCCCCAGCTGGTTCCCTGTACAGGGAGAGGGAAACAGGAGGCCTCCCCCCCAGCTGGTTCTCTGTACAGGGAGAGGGAAACAGGAGGCCTCCCCCCCAGCTGGTTCTCTGTACAGGGAGAGGGAAACAGGAGGCCTCCCTCCCAGCTGGTTCCCTGTACAGGGAGAGGGAAACAGGAGGCCTCCCTCCCCAGCTGGTTCCCTGTACAGGGAGAGGGAAACTGGAGGCCTCCACCCCAGCTGGTTCCCTGTACAGGGAGAGGGAAACAGGAGGCCTCCCCCCCAGCTGGTTCCCTGTACAGGGAGAGGGAAACAGGAGGCCTCCCCCCCAGCTGGTTCCCTGTACAGGGAGAGGGAAATAGGAGGCCTCCCTCCCCAGCTGGTTCCCTGTACAGGGAGAGGGAAACAGGAGGCCTCCCTCCCCAGCTGGTTCCCTGTACAGGGAGAGGGAAACAGGAGGCCTCCCTCCCCAGCTGGTTCCCTGTACAGGGAGAGGGAAACAGGAGGCCTCCCCCCCAGCTGGTTCCCTGTACAGGGAGAGGGAAACAGGAGGCCTCCCTCCCCAGCTGGTTCCCTGTACAGGGAGAGGGAAACAGGAGGCCTCCCTCCCCAGCTGGTTCCCTGTACAGGGAGAGGGAAACAGGAGGCCTCCCTCCTCAGCTGGTTCCCTGTACAGGGAGAGGGTAATGTTGCTGCCTTCCAGGGGAAAGGGATCATATTGTGGCCCATTAATAGAATAGAAATAGATCTTACTGCTACTTAGCGTTATGAAACATTTCAGCTGATATTATGCTGCCAGATTGGGCATTTGCCAGCTGGGAAAGGCTCTACGGTCATTAAAAGGGATGATTTGAGGAAAAGAAAGAGAGTCTGCATGTTTGGAGTACAACCACAGAGGAAGATACAGTAAAAGCGAGGACAAGTTATAAACCAATGAGGGTAGGACCATGAAAAATAAATGAGTAGTGAATGATTCTGTTCTATGTCGACCTTGTCAGTGGATTTTCTCTACCTTTGGGTTCCTTACCTTGAGACCACACTCCTCAGAGTCGGAGAACCCTGTAATCTTACGCATTGGCTTGTCCTCTCGACACGTGTGACCTGGGAACTCAGTGTCCTCTGCCACTGTTGTTTAAGTCTCTCCCTGAACGCCATCTGCCCCGGAGGCAGAGTTTTTCAATTACACTCAACACCCCTGGCTAATTGTGCTGTTCACTTCCCCTCCCCTTGATGCCCTCACTTCCTCCTTTCTTCCTCTCTGACACATCAACCCTTCTGTCTTCTAATCTTTCTGCTCGTCTCTTTTATGCCTGGAATGAATAGGAACAGAATTGGCAGAATTACATTCCAAAAAGCTTGGAAGCCCTAGAGGTTGTTTTTTTTCTTCTAGGAAAGGGGCTTGGCGGGAGGGGTGAAATGAGGCTGGGATTATGCAAATTAAACAAAGACATAAACCCTGGCTTAATTTGATCAAAATTAGGTGATCATCTCTTTCTTCCATTTGAGCTGCTTAGGAATGAGAGAGGGGAGGGGGAGGGGTGTCCGGGTGTGACTTGGGGGTGTTTGTGTACTGTGTGTGTGGGGTGGCTCCGGCGGGCCAGAGGAGACAAGGTATGTCACAGCAGGGAGAGTGAGTGAGATGGTTTGCTTGTGTGTGTGTGTGTGTGTGTGTGTGTGTGTGTGTGTGTGTGTGTGTGTGTGTGTGTGTGTGTGTGTGTGTGTGTGTGTGTGTGTGTGTGTGTGTGTGTGTGTGTGTGTGTGTTTCTGCAAGAGAGCGAGTTGTATGTATGTATGAACGTGGGATGGCGAGAGGAGGGCAGTTCACCTTGCTGCTCTTCCTCTTTCGGGAGATAATCGAACAAGGGGCGGCAGGTAGCCTAGTGGTTAGAGTGTTGGAAAGTCACAGGATCGAATCCCCGAGCTGACGAGGTACAAAATCTGTCGTTCTGCCCCTGAACAAGGCAGTTAACCCACTGTTCCTAGGCCGTCATTGAAAATACCAATTTGTTCTTAACTGACTAGTTAAATCAAGGTTAAATAGAAATTCCTCTGCACTGTATTATCCCCACTGCCCTTTGTATGGTGCTGCTGTGGCACAGGGAGGGAGCCCTTAGCCGATGGATGTCCCCTGGATCTCCCTGAGAGAGTGTCTGACTGTCTGGGGAAATGGAAATGAAGGAACGATTGACGTTGAGAATTTTTGATTGGAAAAAGAAAGACGGAGGCTGTTATGAAAAACAGACAGAGAGGTGGGGAAAGGGTGGAGGAGGTGTGGCTGGCTGCTCCTCTTTCTCATTTGGGTCACTTACACAGTGCAGTGCATGTAGGGAAAGCAGCCCAGGCAGCTGAGGAAGGCTTACACGACACATGATACAGTATTAGCCTGAGCCAGCTGCCACACCACCTTACAGGCCTCTAGTCCTTACTGTACTCTACCGTAAAGAGTCATAAAGAGCTCAGCCCAAGCTGCCAGTCCACCCAGGCAGAAGGCTTAGTGGGACTGGCTGACTCTTGTCCTTAGGTGAAATCAGGACCTGCTTACCTGGGTGGAAGAGTCGAACACTGCCATTTACACTGTTGCTGGGCAAGTATGCCTCCAGTGCAGATTTGCTCAGCCATAATAGTAACTCCGATGTAAATGTATTGTAGGAGGTAGTTGTCCTCCGTCCTTCTACTGAATCTGTGTGATCCGACGGAAGAGCGCTGTGCGTAAGGAGTGCCCTCTAGGTAGGTGCTGTCATAACGCTCTTTGAAGGGCTGTCTCTGCTGTCTCGATGCACCGCTACGCAGGACAGCCACAGTTTCAGGCGCAGGGTTCTCTCTCACATGCGCGAGCCTAATTTATTCACTTTCCATTGGAAGAAACATCTGCATAATAAATATACCTAAGAGTACGTTGGATCTCATGACGCGTGTCATGATTTTGTTTTTTAGCAGCGCAGGTGGGAAGAAGACACAGACGTCTAGCAGAAATTCAGATTAGTATTCCGGCTAGACGGCGTTCATTTTAGACTCAACTCATTCACGTGCTTAGCCAAAGTCCCCTTCTTTTCGGGGGGGGGGGACACATCTTACATTCCTTTATGAGTTCTCCAGGGATGTGCCTGCCATACAGTAGGCTATACATGATCCTGTCTCAGTGACAGCACCGGCTTTGCCTTCACCGTGTGCTGTCTGGGAGAAATGCCGTGAGTATAACGAGTAGCCCTGTCAATCATGGAGAATGGAGATGCCTGCGCACATACACCCACCCACACAGGCAGATCTGGGAGAGTTGTGGGCCGACTCTGTGGAAGCAGAAGCCCCACTGACTTTCTAAGTGACGAAAAGCATCGTTTTTTTTGTCATATTTCAGTATTTGGATAGAGTTATGTTACATTACCTGTGTTACAAAACCAGCTAGCTAACCTACTGGTATTGCTACACTCGCTAAGTCTAGGGGCCCTAGGCCTAAACGGTCTGTGACCTGATTTAAGGTGTGCACTTATGTGAGACGTCAGAGTATGCAGACCGCGTTGTATGCTTTGTGGCCCCCAGGAGACTGAGGGAAAAAATCCTCGTCGCAGCGTTACTTTGTTTGAGTGGTTGCAGGCAGTACACTGTGATGTGACTCTATTTCAAATGTCTTTACAGATGTGGGTTGTTCATTTGATCACTCTTTTGTTGCTGGGAATTGTCCCACACAGCAGGAAATGCAAACTCGTTGTGTATTCAAGGTTTAAAAAGGCTTCTAAAGTTAGTCATTTCCACTTTACAATGTCGGACTTGATTTGCCTTTAACAAAAAATGTATCAACCCCTACAAAAAAATCCATTAATTATAATACACATAATAATTCACATTTCCTGTTGCTGCAGGATTATTTTCCTGCTGTAGCAAACTGGCTCAAATTAAGATTCTACATCTGTAAAAAAAAAAAAAAAAAAAAAAAAAATGTATATAGTTTCTACCCGTCGTCAGATCCCCTGGTAACACTGCTCTGCTGTTTGCCCTGTCCTCTGGTGTGTCATTGCTGCTCTGTCCCCTAGCTATCTCTCATCATCAGCCTCACATTACTGATGAGGTTTGTCTCCCAGCTGTTGCTCCTGTTTGCAGATTCCATCTGTCTTTTCTCTGCATCGCTTCCTCTCTCAGGGACAGGGATCATCAGTTTATCCACTGACTGTCCTGCCTCTCCTCTCCCCTACCTGTAAACATTACACACTCCTCTCCACCTCAGGGTCATGTGAATAGTAATACCTCATTTTCAGTCCCTTTTATTTACCTAGTCTCTATGTATATAAAATGTTTATCCCCGAGTCTCTGAACGGCAGGGCGGTATAGGCGTTATCCTGTCAGTGGCTCCCCAGGAATACCCCTGATTTACCCCCCCCATGTGCATTTTAGCAGAAGGACTATGGTCTCATGAGTCTTCTCAAGTACCCCCTGTGGATAGGCCAAGTAACCCCAGGGTCCTAGTACCCCTGGTTTTGAACCACTGGTCTATAGAGAAGACTATACTGTAGCTGGCCTGGAGTAACCAAACCGCTGAGCCACAGTGACAGGTCCCATTACACTCTCCTCTTACAGAACACTACCTACAGGTCACAGTTGATCCACAGGTCTTCATGAACCCTGTTCATAAAACTAGGACAAATGGGAGATCATTACTACTTCTAGGATCTATGATAATTCCATCAGCTGATGTTAAAGGCCTAGTGCATTAAAACACTTGATTTTCCTTTGTTTTATATATATATTTCCACACTTGAAATAATATATAATACTGTGAAATTGTGAAAAGTATGATAACTCTCCTTTTAGTATAAGAGCTGTTTGAAAAAGCTGCCTGATTTTTCAGCCTGTTTTGGTGGGATGGAGTTTTGGCCTGCCTTGTGACATCACCAGGCGACCAATTATGGAGTTTTGGCCTGCTTTGTGACATCACCAGGCGACCAATTATTGAGTTTTAGCCTGCCTTGTGACATCACAAGGCGACCAATTATTGAGTTTTAGCCTGCCTTGTGACATCATCAATTATTAACTAATTGATCGCTTGGTGATGTCACAAGGCAGGCCAAAACTCCAGAAAGAGAGTTCCAAACCTCTGCCAATAACCGCTACAGTAGTTTTCACTTCACCCTTCCCCAGTCAGACCACTCCCAGACAGTTCTAGCAAAATTCTTGCTAGAGAAATTTCACTGTGCTAATCAAATGTATTCCTCCTTTTTGACAATTTTCACTAAAAATAATCACAGTAGCTAGGTTTTCATCCAATTGGCGACAGATTTCCAATGCGAATAGTCCAAAATATGCATAAAGAAAATATGCGCATTGTCCCACAATTGGTGTGTTTCCACCAAACTGACATTGCAATTAAAAATCATAGTGCACACAAAATGTACTTTTTCGCTTCAGTTTTCATGTACCGAATAAAAATTGAACGTTCAATTTGTTTCCATTGCATTTTCAACTCTACAGATAGTTGTGTCACTAAAACTGTTGTGTTAAATAGAAAATGTGTCTAATCTGGTCTTGACACGTGCTCTCTAGCCAACAGCTCACAGATGCAGTGCAGGTAGGCTAGTCTACATGATGAGATTATGGATAACAGCGAGAATATTTTCATTTGTCCGAACGGTCAGTCAAGCATCGATCATCATGTCACTTGAATAAGACCCTCAACATTTATTGGAAAGGAGCATCAAGCTCATCACCTTGCACTTTCACCACCCTGTGGAGTTCACCAACATTTATTTAGTCTGTATCTTAATTCAAACTGCATGGTTTCCCGAGTCGTAGTGATTTTCTTTTAAATACGGTATGACTTTACTCGCATAAAAAATGTGGATGGAAACGTGGGTACTAAGGTACATAATTGTAATAGGACAGGACTAAAAACAAAGAAAATATAACTCATGTAAAATATACTGTGTCTGTAAAATGTACATAGTATGTATCAGCTGGAAGTAGAAGCCTAAGTGTTGTTGTTCATTAGTTTACTCCAGTTAGGGGAGGGGTGGTAGGTGTATATATATATACAGTACCAGTCAAAAGTTTGGACACAAGGGTTTTTCTTTATTTGTACAATTTTCTACATTGTAGAATAATAGTGAAGACATTACAACTATGAAATAGCACATATGGGATCATGTAGTAACCAAAAAAGTGTTAAACAAATCAAAATATATTTTAGATTTTAGATTCTTCAAAGTAGCAACCCTTTGCCTCGATGACAGCTTTGCATACTCTTGGCATTCTGTCAACCAGCTTCATGAGGTAGTCACCTGGAATGCATTTCAATGAACAGGTGTGCCTTGTTGGAAGTTAATTTGTGGAATTTCTTTCCTTCTTAATGCATTTGAGCCAATCAGTTGTGTTGTGACAAGGTAGGGGTGGTATAGAGAATATAGCCCTTTTTGGTAACAGACCAAGTCCATATTATGACAACAACAGCTCAAATAAGCAAAGAGAAACGACAGTCCCATCGTTTCTTTAAGACATGAAGGTCAGTCAATTCTTCAAAATTTCAAGAACTTTGAACGTTCTTTCAAGTGCAGTCGCAAAAACCATCAAGCGCTATGATGAAACTGGCTCTCGTGAGGACCACCGCAGGAAAGGATGGGGTTGCGAGAAATGATTGGGGGAAAAGATGGGGTACCCACAAATTCTGGCAGAAAAAAATGCGGTCCCCGCAGAAACGTTTTTATATACCACTGGTGTAGGTGTCCCTAGAGTGCAGGTAGTTGAGTGTGAGCGGTGTAGTAGGAAGTCCAGAATATGAGTATGGACTTATTGTGTTTAAAAGAGGGACAGGATGAAGACACCCAGCACTTTAGCTTCAGGTATAATAAAACCCTCTTCACATCGCTGTATTAAACTAGGGTGAAGGAGTACTCATGAAGTGGTATGGAATTGCAGTATTGTATGTATGTGTGAGAGAGAGAGAGAGATAAAAAAAAAAGAGGGAGTGAAAGAGCACATCCGGGTCCTTTCGTTTGATTGCTCCGTGTTCTGGATTGCTATATTCCATCACTGGCTGGCATATCTCTGACGGAGCAGTCTCCTCCTGCTGTTTGATGATTGGGCAAGAGTTCAGTGCATGGGTCAGCACACTTTGGATTAGGTTAATGGAGATGCTCTAGCAATTATTGACAGGGAGGAAGCACAGGTCACTGGCCCATTTATACATGTATGAGAAAATAACTGCTAGTGTGTCGACATACTATCAGATTCAGTCGAGCTAGATTGCCCTATTTGAGAATGAGGCTGTTTTTCCATCCTCTTCACAAGTTTATGTTGTGTCCATGTCTTTAGTATCAGATATAGTAGCATAGTATTGCGTAGTTTACATTTACATTTACATTACATTTAAGTCATTTAGCAGACGCTCTTATCCAGAGCGACTTACAAATTGGTGCATTCACCTTATGACATCCAGTGGAACAGCCACTTTACAATAGTGCATCTAAATCTTTTAAGGGGGTGAGAAGGATTACTTTATCCTATCCTAGGTATTCCTTAAAGAGGTGGGGTTTCATCCGGAAGGTGGTGATTGACTCCGCTGTCCTGGCGTCGTGAGGGAGTGTGTTCCACCATTGGGGAGCCAGAGCAGCGAACAGTTTTGACTGGGCTGAGCGGGAACTGTACTTCCTCAGTGGTAGGGAGGCGAGCAGGCCAGAGGTGGATGAACGCAGTGCCCTTGTTTGGGTGTAGGGCCTGATCAGAGCCTGGAGGTACTGAGGTGCCGTTCCCCTCACACTAGGCAAGCACCATGGTCTTTAGCGGATACTTCAACTGGAAGCCAGTGGAGAGAGCGGAGGAGCGGGGTGACGTGAGAGAACTTGGGAAGGTTGAACACCAACGGGCTGCGGCGTTCTGGATGAGTTGTAGGGGTTTAATGGCACAGGCAGGGAGCCCAGCCAACAGCAGTTGCAGTAATCAGACGGGAGATGACAAGTGCCTGGATTAGGACCTGCGCCGCTTCCTGTGTGAGGAGGGTTACTCTGCGGATGTTGTAGAGCATGAACCTACAGGACGGGGCCTTGATGTTAGTTGAGAACGACAGGGTTTTCCAGGATCACGCCAAGGTTCTTAGCGCTCTGGGAGGAGGACACAATGGAATTGTCAACCGTGATGGCGAGATCATGGAACGGGCAGTCCTTCCCCGGGAGGAAGAGCAGCTCCGTCTTGCCGAGGTTCAGCTTGAGGTGATGATCCGTCATCCACACTGATATGTCTGCCAGACATGCAGAGATGCGATTCACCACCTGGTCATCAGAAGGAGGAAAGGAGAAGATTAATTGTGTCGTCTGCATAGCAATAGCATAGTTTACATAAGGATGTGTCGGTATTTTCTCCAAATACAAAAGTCATGAATATGATCTGCCGTTATGTGATATCTGAGCTGATTATCCTACAGGTCATAACAGCCCAATAGTATTGATGTCTCACATTGAAGCCAATCTTTCCTCAGGGAGTTGGAAACCAATGGGGACCTACTGAGGTTTTGAGATGTCCAACAAGGCGAATACTTTGTGTTCCTCACAGTGTTTTATACTTCTCTCTGTCCTCTCCCCAGGAGAGAGCTACGTCTGTGCGTCCGAGAACATCTACAAGAAGGTCGACTACACGAAGAACGTCAACCCCAACTGGTCTGTGAACGTGAAGGCCTCGGCCAGCCAGAAGAACCTGCAGAGCCTAGCCAGCAAGCAGGCCAGCGAAGCCCGGGAGGGCAAGGAGTTTGTTCGGCCCAAGCTGGTGACGGTGATGCGGAGTGGCGTGAAGCCGAGGAAGGCCGTCCGCGTGCTACTCAACAAGAAGACCGCGCACTCCTTCGAACAGGTGCTCACCGACATCACAGAGGCCATCAAGCTGGAGAGCGGCGTGGTTAAGAGGATCTACACACTGGACGGAAAGCAGGTCAGTCACGCTCTTACACACCTCACCTCATCACCCAGCCCACTGGGCACAAACTGGTTATATCACCGTTGTTTCAGCGTATTGTGATGTGGAATCTGTTGTTTTCAGGATAACATTTCAACCACAGAATAATGTCATCACGGTAACCAATTTTCAACTTAAGACAAACCTTGTATGAAACATGTTGAATTTGTACCTTTGAAACAACATCGGATCTTCAACATAATATCCACGATAAGACAAAAGCAATAGTCTGGGCAGCACCTCCTACTGGAGAGTTGATTCCATCTCCAGCTATCTCGTCCATGGCCACATTTTCGGGTTACTTTAATCATAAATGTCTTCTTATATAATTATAGAAAGTGTGGATGTTATATAGATAGATAGATAGAATGATGTATTTGACCATTTGAAACACAATACAACCACACATATGGATAATGCATCAAAAAAACGGGTGAAAACGTATTTCTGTCGTGATCCTCTTAAATAAATGGTTAAAATACGAACATAAACATATTATTCCTAGGCTACACAGTAGACCTACTCGCCATACTTTGGTTACACACATAACACATGATAAAACGACGTTCGCGATTAGTATTTGATCGTGTAAAGCGTGCATGTTCAACATAGCGTGCATACGTTGTCACAGGTCTGTGGAGATCTTCACAATTGCTGTAACAATCTGTGCGGATTCTAAAACTGCATTGATCACTTGCACATGTGCTTTTCAACGTAATCTCAAATGCAATCCAGGTCATTTGGTTCTTCTATTAGATGAAGTACAGTGATAACACATTAAGTTGTTTTGTGAGTAAACAAAATATATGACATTGTATTCTCATTTGACCTTTGGTGTGCTTTGAAAGCTCAGTGAAACTAACACATTTTGATGACAACTAAAGAAAATAATCGTACATTCATTTTCCATTGAAAGCATAGTGATAACACATTGGGAATTCAACAAACTTTTGGCTGTCTTTTCGAGTGGGTGCAAATAGGTTGGAATCTCATTGATCAGTGTATCTACCAAACATTACCCAAAAAGGGAGAGCCGAAGAACCCTTTTGGAACCCTTTTTCTAAGAGTGTATTCTCTATTGAGGCTCTAGGGAACATGCGAACTGGAGTAAGAGAAGGATTAAAAAAAGGCCACAACATAGCAGGCCACTGTGGTCAGGACAAAGCCCTCATTCACCCCAAACACAGAGACTATTATCTTCATTCAGCATCAAAGGAAACAAAAGCAACCACTGCGAGACCTGGGTTCCTGAGTGGCGCAGCGGTCTAAGGCACTGCATCTCAGTGCTAGAAGTGTCACTACAGACCCTGGTTCAATTCCAGGCTGTATCACAACCGGGCGGTCATTGGGAGTCCCATAGGGCGGCGCACAATTGACCCAACATCGTCTGGTTTGGCTGGGGTAGGCTGTCATTGTAATTTCAAATATGTTCTTAACTGACTTCCAATACATATGGAAATAATCATGCAAATGTTTCCCTATAAATAGAGATGAGGTCTGTGGGTAGCAAACAGTGTTTCAAAATAGACACAACAAAAGCTGATTTGTTTGTTGCCTTTATCCCTGAAGCAATACTATTGCTTCTGTGTACTGTAAGGTTTGTAACAAAACGCTAGGAGTCAGGAAGCAGGTGCAGAAGGGTTTAATAAAGAAACGATACCGATGAACAAACATGAGAAGCGTACAGAATGTGAGGGAAAACAATACTACCTAATGACTGATGTCAACTGAGGGCTAAATAAAGGGGGAGTAATCACGGAGTAAATAATGACCAGGTGTGCGTAATGATGGGGAACAGATTGTGTAATAATTGTTGCCAGGACCGATGGTTAGTGGACCGCCGACGTCGATCACCGGAGGGAGTAGGAGTAGGCATGACAGTACCCCCCTCCCCCCCCGAAGTGCGGGTCAAGGCGCAGGACGACGTTGGCAAGGAGGACAGCCCCAAGGGCGAGGAGCAGGCCGGTACGGACAGCAGAGATGGAAATCCCGGATGATGTTTGGGTCCAGGATGTCTGCCACCGGGACACAAGAGCGCTCCTCAGGACCGTGCCCCTCCCAGTCCACCAGGTACTGGAGCCAACCGCCACAATGTCGGGAGTCGGGGAGGGACCTAACAGCATAGGAAGTGATTCCAGTGGGAAGGCATCAGCCAGGGGACCAGGAACCACCGGTCTGAAGAGGGCAACATGAAAGGAGGGTGACTTCCAGTAGTTGGTGTGGAGTTTTAGGTGATAGGTTACCTCATTGAACCGACAGAGGACCTTAAAGGGCCCCACAAACAGGTTCCTGGTGTAGAGCCAGACACAATCACCAGGATGGAATGGAGGATGGAGCCTCACTGCTGTGGTGGTCCGCCTGATCCTTTTGACGACGGACAGCGTGCTGAAACCACTCAACCAACCACTGCAGGGGCTTCGGTCTGGCTTGGAGTCTACGGAGCCAGGCCCTGCTGATATCCCAGGACACACTGGAAGGGAGTCAGACCGGTGGAGTGGCCCCTGGTTTCTCCATAAAGGTTTTCCAGACCTGCAATGTGAATTGGGGACCACGATCGGAAACGATGTCCTCCGGAAGGCCATTGTGCCGGAAGACCTGCTGGAATAGTGCCTCAGCGACCTGGAGAGCGGTAGGTAGACCAGAGAGAGGGATAAAACGGCAGGATTTAGAGAATCTGTCAACAATCATAATAGTGGTAAAACCATCAGAAAGGGGGAGATCAGTTACAAAGTCTATGGACAGATATGACCAAGACCGCTGAGGCACGGGAAGAGGAAGTAGTTTCCCTGCTGGAGTGTGTAGGGGAGATTTTTATTGGGAACATACGTAACATGAGTTGATATTGTGGACAACGGCCTGCACCAAGGTGGGCCACCAGTATTTACCGGAGAGGGATTGGATGGTGCGGGTGATACCTGGGTGTCCAGCGGTGAGGAATGTGTGTGCCCAGGTCAACAGCCGATCTCTCACCCCCATGGGGTTGTAGATGCGTTCTGGAGGGCAGGTAGCAGGAGCGGGTTCCCTCTCCAGAACATGGCGGATGTCCACATCTACTGTACGTCTCAAAACACCGGGCCAACGAGAGGATGACTTTGTGTACAGGTGCAGCGATGATAACGAAGGGAAGGCTTTCCTGGTGCACGGTGTCACGCCTTGGTCTTAGTATTTTTGTGTTTTCGTTATATTATTTGGTCAGGCCAGGGTGTGACATGGGTTTATATGTTGTGTTTCATATTGGGGTTGTGTAGTATTTGGGATTGCGGCTGATTATGGGTGTTGTATAGGCTTGGCTGCCTGAGGCGGTTCTCAATCAGAGTCAGGTGATTCTCGTTGTCTCTGATTGGGAACCGTATTTAGGTAGCCTGGTTTCGCTTTGTATTTCGTGGGTGATTGTTCCTGTCTCTGTGTAGTTTCACCAGATAGGCTGTAATTAGGTTTCACGTTCCGTTTTGTTGTTTTGCATTTGTATAGTTTTTTCATGTATCGCTCTTCCTTCATTAAAGACATGAGTAACCACCACGCTGCATTTCGGTCTGACTCTCTTTTGACAAACGAAGAACAACGTTACAGAATCACCCACCACACACGGACCGAGTGGCGTGGAAACAGGCAGCGACAGCTGGAGCAGCAAAAGGAGGATGAATTATTCGGAGAATGGACATGGGAAGACGTGTTGGATGGTAAAGGTTGTTACACTTGGGAGGAGATACTGGCCGGAAGAGATCGCCTCCCATGGGAACAGGTGGAGGCACTAAGGAGAGCAGAGGCAGCCGGAGATAGGAGCCGACGATACGAGGGAACACGGTTGGCAAGGAAGCCCGAAAAGCAGCCCCAAAAAAATATTGGGGGGGGGCTTAAATGGAGTATGGCTATGCCAGGTAGGAGACCTGCGCAAACTCCCTGTGCTTACCGGGGGCTAGAGAGACCGGGCAGGCACCGTGTTATGCTATGGAGCGCACGGTGTTTCCAGTGCGGGTGCATAGCCCGGTGCGGCACATACCAGCCCTTCGTATTGGCCGGGCGAGAGTGGGCATCGAGCCAGGTAAGGTTGGGCAGGCTCGGTGCTCAAGAGCTCCTGTGCGCCTGCACGGTCCGGTCTATCCAGAGCCAACTCTCCTTGTTTATCGTGAGGAGCCAAGGAGGAGACCAGAACCAGAGCCGGTGTTAGAGGTGAGTGAAGCAGAGACCGTGAAGGAGTTAATGGGGAAAGTGGAGGAGAGAGTAATGAGGGAGTTGCTAGCATGGTGCTATAGGTACGATATTCGTCCGACGGAGCGTGTCGGGGATTTAATGGCACCTGGGTCAGCGCTCCATACTCGTCCTGAGGTGCGTGTTAGTCGGCTGGTGAAAAATGTGCCAGCCTCACGCACCAGGCCTCCTGTGTACCTACCTAGCCTTGCACGTCCTGTGCCAGTCCTGCTCTCAGGCTCTCCAGTACACCTTCACGGTCCAGTCCATCCTGTGCCACCTTCACACACCAGTCCTCCGGTAGCAGCTCCCCGCACCAGGCTTCCTGTGCGTGTCCTCGATCCTGTAGCACCAGTTCCAGCACCACGCACCAGGCCGTCAGTGCGCCTCGCCTGTTCAGCACAGCCAGAGCCTTCCTTCCCTCCTGCGCTGTCGGAGTCTCCCGCCTGTTCAGCACTATCAGAGCCTTCCTCCTCTACAGCGCTGCCGGAGCCTCCTGCCTGTTCGGAGCAGCCTGAGCTGCCAGTCTGCAGGGAGCTGTCAGTCTGCAAAGAGCTGCCAGTCTGCAAGGAGCTGTCAGTCCAGTCTGCAAAGAGCTGCCAGTCTGCAAGGAACTGTCAGTCTGCAAGGAGCTGTCAGTCTGCAAGGAGCTGTCAGTCTGCAAGGAGCTGCCAGTCTGCAGGGTGCTGTCAACCTGCATGGACCAGTCAAAGCTGTCAGTCTGTTCGAAGCAGCCAGAGCTGTCAGTCTGCATGAAGCAGCCAGAGCTGTCAGTCTGCAAAGAGCTGTCAGCCTGCATAGAGCAGCTAGATCCGCCAGTCAGCCATGATCTTCTAGATCTGCCAGTCAACCAGATTCTTCCAGATCTGCCAGTCAACCAGTCTCTTCCAGATCTGCCAGTCTGCATAGAGCAGCTAGATCTGCCAGTCAGCCATGATCTTCTAGATCTGCCAGTCAACCAGATTCTACCAGATCTGCCAGTCAACCAGATTCTACCAGATCTGCCAGTCAACCAGAATCTTCCAGATCTGCTAGTCTACCTGAATCTTCCAGATCCGCCAGCCAGCCAGGATCTACCAGAGCCTACTACCTACCTGAGCTTCATCTCAGTACTGGGCTTCCTCTCAGTACTGGGCTTCCTTTCAGTACTGGGCTTCCTCTCAGTACTGGGCTTCCTCTTAGTACTGGGCTTCCCCTCAGTTCCGGGCTGCCCCTCAGTTCCGAGCTGCCCCTCAGTCTCGAGCTGCCCCTCAGTCTCGAGCTGCCCCTCAGTCTCGAGCTGCCTCTCAGTCTCGAGCTGCCCCTCAGTCCCGAGCTGCCCCTCAGTCCCGAGCTGCCTCAGTTCCGAGCTGCCCCTCAGTCCCGAGCTGCCCCTCAGTCCCGAGATGCCCCTCAGTCACGAGCTGCTCCTCAGTTCTGTGGGGTTCTGGGTGAGGACTATTAGGCCATGGTCGGCGGCGAGGGTGGATTATCCCAGGACGCGAAGGGGAGGAACTAGGACATTAATGGAGTGAGGTCCACGTCCCGAGCCGGAACCGCCACCATGGACAGACGCCCACCCGGACCCTCCCTATGGTTTTGAGGTGCGTCCGGGAGTCCGCACCTTAGGGGGGGTTCTGTCACGCCTTGGTCTTAGTATTTTTGTGTTTTCGTTATATTATTTGGTCAGGCCAGGGTGTGACATGGGTTTATATGTTGTGTTTCGTATTGGGGTTGTGTAGTATTTGGGATTGCGGCTGATTAGGGGTGTTGTATAGGCTTGGCTGCCTGAGGCGGTTCTCAATCAGAGTCAGGTGATTCTCGTTGTCTCTGATTGGGAACCGTATTTAGGTAGCCTGGTTTCTCTTTGTATTTCGTGGGTGATTGTTCCTGTCTCTGTGTAGTTTCACCAGATAGGTTTCACGTTCCGTTTTGTTGTTTTGCATTTGTATATTTTTTTCATGTATTACTCTTCCTTCATTAAAGACATGAGTAACCACCACGCTGCATTTCGGTCCGACTCTCTTTTGACAAACGAAGAACGACGTTACACACGGGTCCCACGGTGAGGATGAGTGGTGCTGAGATGTACGTTATTGTGCCGGAACCCAATGGTCACTTATCCAGGGATTGGACAGGAAAAGGAGAGGTGAGCGAGGGTCTGGTCGATTAAATTCCCTGCGGCACCAAAATCCACTAGAGCTGTAGAGACAACATCTGAGGGACAGCCTGCCAGTGAAATGGGAACCAGAAAGGGTTTGGTGGGAAACGATGATGATGGAATACTCACGGGGCCGCCCCTCTGCTCTAGTGGACCACGGGTTAGGACGAACCGGACACCTCTGAAGCTGGTGCCCCTCCTGGCCACAATAGGGAGCCCCAGCTGTCTCCAGCGATGCCGCTCTGCCGCTGAGAGGTGTGTGGCCTCACCTCCATGGGTTCAGGCATTGCCTCAGGACAGCCAAAGGAGGGAGGTGAGTGGCGAGGTGGGCACTGGCGCTCCCAAAGAAGGTTATCCAGAAAAATGGCCATTGTGATGAGTGCGTCCAAGAATAGGTTGTCATATCGACACGCCAACTCTGTCTGGACATCCTCTCGCAGTTCTCTCCGGAATAGAGTGCGGAGCGCCGGCTCATTCCATCCGCTGGAGGCTGCCACAGTCCGAAAGGTTAGGGTGCACTCCGCAGCGGTCTGGGCACCCTGCTGGAGTTGGAGAAGTCGCTCACCTCCCTCTCTGCCTTCTGGAGGATGGTCGAAGACCGCCCTGAACAGAGCCATGAACCTCTCATTGGAACCCAGCTCCTCCTCTCCTCTCTCCCAGATGGCCGTAGCCCACTCCCAACACCCGTCCGGTCAGCAGGGAAATGACTGTGGCACCCTTGGACCGCTTGGTGGTGGGGGCTCCCGTCTGATAGGCGAAATAGAGGTAGCACTGGAGTAGGAAGCCACGGCATTTTGATGGTCTACCGTCATGCTTCTCCGGAAGAGACAGTTGGGCATCGCTGATCTATGCGGACGGCTGGGTAGGCTGGGGGACTGGCTCACTGTGATGACCCGTGGTAGGAGGCCCTCTGTTAGGGGTATAGAGAGCCTCCCTGGTGGTGTCGAGGCAGTGGAGAACGCGGAGGACCTCCTCCATGGCCGTACCCAGTTGCGCCAGCTGGTGGTGATGTTGGTGGAGTAGATGACCCTGTTCGTCTGGAAGATGGTGTGATCCTCTGCTGCTTCCAGAGGGAGGTGACCTCCAGTATGTCAACAGATGTCAGACTAAGGTCACATTCAGCACTACTACCGCCAAGTAATTATACAAAAATCTAAAACGAACTTTGATTGAAAAACATACCTAAGAAGTCTCTTGTGTTTAGTTCTGTCACTGTCGATATTGAGAGTCATTCTGACAAAGACCTATAATGCAGTCCCAGAAGTATACTCATAGAAAATCTAGAACCTAAAAGGGTTATTCGGCTGGCCCCATAGGAAAACCCACAGAGGGTTCTACATGGAACCCAAAAGAGTTTTACCTGGAACCTAAAAGGGAGAGCCGAAGAACCCTTTTTCTAAGAGTGTATTCTCTATTGAGGCTCTAGGGAACATGCGAACTGGAGTAAGAGAAGGATTAAAGCAAGGCCACAACATAGCAGGCCACTGTGGTCAGGACAAAGCCCTCATTCACCCCAACCACAGAGACTATTATCTTCATTCAGCATCAAAGGAAACAGAAGCAACCACTGCGATACATACGGAAATAATCATGCAATGTTTCCCTAGAAATGCTGATATGTTCTGTGGGTAGCAAACAGTGTTTTAAAATAGATACAACAAAAGCTCATTTGTTTGTTGCCTGTAGCCCTAAAGCAATGACATTGCTACTGTGTACTGTAAGGTTGGGGCGGTATCCTGCAACATGTACGCTGGGAGTCAGGAAGTAGGTGCAGAAGGTGAGTTTAGTAAAGAAACGATACCGATGAACATACATGAGAAGCGTACAGAATGTGGTGGAGAACAATACTACCTAATGACTGATGTCAACCGAGGGCTAAATAACGAGGGAGTAATCACGGAGTAAATAATGACCAGGTGGTTAGTAAACCGGCGATGTCGCCGGAGGGATGGAGCAGGAGTATTTGTGACAGTATTCCCCCTCCATGATATATCCAGATTTTCATATCGTCATACCATTTCTGTACCATACCGGGGTTTACCGTATTACCGAATGTGCACACAAGGGGCGCTATTTAAAGTATAAATGAATACATTAGGGGACGCACTAAACAATTTAGACAACAAGGACCTTGATCCGGGAGGGGGTTGAATGTCTCTGCTTTAACCAAGAAGCTTGGTCTTGACATCTAGCCACTTAGCTAGCAAGTTAGCAAACCAAATGCATAGCTGGAGCCCTGAGCTGGATGTCATTTATTTGACACATTTTTAGATTTCTGTTAGTTATACTTAACTTAGTTATACGGGTAGCACACACCCTTGCAGCCCCTGCGAGGCCCCCAACCCCAAAAAACGTGGTTGAAGATCATACTCTCTGTATTTTCGAAACACCCCTTTTAAACGGTATAAGCGGTGCAGTGTATCACCCAAGTCTAGCGTACCGTTGACTTGGGAGAATGAAGTCACACTATGTCACCCCAAAGACGTCTCATATTACCACAGTCAGGTTTTAACTGGACCGAGCTCTATTGCGTTTGTGCAGAGGTTGATCATCCCATTTTGGTGTAGAAGCTGAGTGGAGAAACCAACCGCTCTCCAGCAGCACCAGGGCGTGACGTTGAGTTCCATGGATCATGGGCGACTCACTGACAGGGTCCAACTCTCATCTGCCTGTGGAGACACACACACACACACACACACACACACACACACACACACACACACACACACACACACACACACACACACACACACACACACACACACACACACACACACACACACACACACACACACACGTCCCAGACCTGTCCAAGCAGCCCACCAGAAGGCTAAGTTGGGAAACATCATCAGGTGCAGAGGGCTGAGACCAAAGAGTGCAGCTCCTTCAGTAGGCCAGAGAGCTGGAGAGAAACATCACAAACTCCCACGGCGACCCATCGATCACCCAGTCAGAAAGGAAGGCAGACAGAGGGAGGCAGGAGATCTCCTTTGCTACATTGGCTCCCTGGCCTGCTCTGGTCTACAAAGACCTGCTGTGGAGTGGACACCCATACAGTTCATGTTAATCAATATGTGAATAGACTCTCCCGTTTCATCGTACTCTTCAGACGAGGTAGGATCCCAAACGTGAGTAGGACATTGCCTGTTAGGAGTGGTTGTGATGCACCATAAGACAGATCCATATTTGAATAGCCAATATCCACGTTCATCTGTACACACTGCCAGAAAGCCACTCGGAAGTGCAGCAATTAGCAGCCGTAAAGATATGGAGGTAATGACAGTGTGAGAGGGGATCCTCTGAGAGGTTAAAGTGTCTCTACCTCAGCAGCAAACCACAGCCCTGGTCTGACCAGCTCTGTCCCAGAGACACACAGAGGACACGTCGGGAGGTACAAACAACCCTGCTGAGCTGACATATAGAGACATGACTTCATTAAACCCACGCCCGAAAGTGTGTCGTCAGTGGTAGAGCGTCATTTGATTTGAAGAAGACGGCATCGTTTGATTTCACATTGTTGCTGGAAGCAAAAGACAATTATGCCCGTCATATTCCATCTGACACTATTCATTAGATTGTCCTCTTCTCTTCTCCCATCGCCGCCCAGTGCTGCTAGAGGCCCGGCTATATTAGGCATTAAGCGCTATAGACCCAGCCCAGGCCCAGCCAGGCTGATTGTCTACAGCTGTTCCTCAGGCCCACCTTTTTGATGTGGCTGAACGGACTGCTAATCCCTGGTGTCTGTTTGTGTCAGTCATCACACAGTCAGCAGGCTAACCGAGGAAATAACCCTCTTTCTCTGCCTTTGAGGACAAGTCAGGTTTCCCCTGCTTTTCTTGTTGTCAATTGCATTCCCATTTTAGTACATTTATCAGCCAAAACACAACACCCACCCTGTATTCAAGAGCACGCTGTGTCTCAACCGATGGCGGGCACGACACGAAGAACCTCAGATGATGTAAAAATAGGTTCTAAGCTCCAACAAAAGTGATTGAAATCAAATGAAATGATCCACTTGTTCTAGGCAGTGTTGCGACGGCTGGACATATTATAATCTAGGTATTTTTTAGGGGTATAAGGTTGCTGTTGACACACGGATATGAATGGCAACATGCTGGGCGTACTATATGTTTGTGCATGAGTGCGTGTAACAGGCATAAACAGTCTCGCATTACGGAGTCTGATCAGCATATTACACTGACCTACCCTGAAGCTATCTCACACCAGGCCCTCTAAAACCACTCACAAAACCTGAACGAGAAGTACAGCAATAATATGCCTCACATCTGCTCTGCCAAACCTCGGCGAGAGCGTTCATGCAAAATGGGGATGTTTTTCCTAAACGAGAGACGGTGTCAAAAGTTCATCATCTGCTTGGAAGGCACTAGACCCTCTCTGTTGGTTTGTCTCTCTCTCTCTCTCTCTCTCTCTCTCTCTCTCTCTCTCTCTCTCTCTCTCTCTCTCTCTCTCTCTCTCTCTCTCTCTCTCTCTCTCTCTCTCTCTCTCTCTCTCTCTCCAGGAACTGTTAGCTGTTACACGCTATACATTTTTAATCAGAATGCATTCCCTACTGATTTGAATGCTGGCGTGTGGCATGTGTACAACACAGTTTGATGTGATATGATTGTACATTTCATATGTGGTTTGTTTTTACCTCAGTCAAACCCACATATTTGCTTTGGATCTGGGTATTATCCGGCACGCTCTTGAAACCACATGGCTCTCAGATACCGTATTGTGGAGCACTAACACATATACACACACGCACACACACACACACGCACGCACGCACGCACGCACGCACACACACACACACACACATATACACACACACACACGCACACTCACACACACACACTCCAATCACGTGTTCACGTCACCAACCTAATCAAAGTGTCTCTGTCTCAGAATGTGTCTCCAGGCCTGAGGTTCATTGTAATGCACAGACACAGGGTTCACTTCCTGTTCTGGAGTAATGAAACACTAATGAGATGTGTAGTATTAGGGCTCTTTGTGTGCTGAAGCAGGTGAGGAGTGCTGGCTAGGCTAGCTGCAGACTGCAGGCGAGGCAGGAGCGATGTGCTTGCTGGTGGTATGGTAGGGGGAGTCTTCATGCAGTGCCAGCCCCTCCCTGATCCTGCACCGTTCCTCCTCTTCCCATTCCTCACCGACAGCTGGTGTGACTGGTTGCTAGGAGACCACATCCGAGGCACAAAGAGAGCCCAGCTGGTGTGGCCTGGTCTGTCAGTCACCACATCCTGTGGTGTGTGTGTGTGTGTGTGTGTGTGTGTGTGTGTGTGTGTGTGTGTGTGTGTGTGTGTGTGTGTGCGTGTGCGTGTGCGTGTGTGTGTGTGTGTGTGTGTGTGTGTTTCAATATCAGCTGTCATGTATGTACTGTATGTTCATTGTTCATTGTACACTGTCTGGGTACGTGTGTGTGCATTGCATAAGCATTTGACAGTGTGTGTGTGTGTGTGAGAGAGAGCGAGAGAGAGAGAGAAAGAGAGAGATGGAGAACCAGCTCATTTCATGTTATGATATGGCTATGTGTCCTTGAATGCAGACTTCACCACTGTCTGTGTGAAGCTAGCCCCTCAAGCCGCATCCCCCCTCCTTCGCTGTCAGTGAGCAAATCGCCCACATTTTCTCCTGCGCATTCAGACCCATGGAGAGCGGGGGGCGGGGTGATTGGGAACAGGATGCATTCTCCAGTTTAAAAGACAGCAAATTGGGATCTGTTTTATATTCACTGCAGGGGATAATTATTCCTTCATTCGCCCTCAGCATCTCTACAGGGTACATCAGGGAGGAGAGACTTCGTTCTCTGGCAGCCATTTTGTCCCTATTTCCACCTAATAGCTGTGTTCATGGTAGAGTGACTCACTGACTGGCACTGTCCTTTAACTAGATGGCTCTCCCAGAACAGGTGATTTCGTTTGTTTTGCTTGCCTTTGGCCGATAACAGCGGGTTCCGGCAAATTGTCGATCCGATTCTTTGTGGCTTTCACATCAGTCGTTTCAGTCTTTCTTTGAATCACATAATCATTCAAGGACACAATGAGTACGCTGCATCGCAGCCCACTCGCTGTACAGTGCTCGTTATTACATCAAGGTTCTGAGCTGCTGAGCATGGCCATATGTATTTTTAACTAATTTCCTACAAATAGGCACTGAGTGTACAAAACATTAAGAACACCTTAAGAACACCTTCCTAATATTGAGCTGCACACCCTGTTGCCCTCAGAACAGCCTCAATTTGTCAGGGCGTGGACTCTACAAGGTGTCAAAAGCATTCCAAAAGGATGCTGCCCAATGTTGACTCCAATGCTTCCCAAAGTTGTGTCAAGTTGGCTGGATGTCCGTTGGGTGGTGGACCATTCTTGATTCACACAGGAAACTGTTGAGCGTGAAAAACCCAGCAGTGTTGCAGTTCTTGACACAAACCAGTGTGCCTGGCACCTTCTACCATACCCCGTTCAAAGGCACTTAAATCTTTTGTCTTGCCCATTCACCCTCTGAATGGCACACATATGCAATCCATGTCTCAATTGTCTCAAGGCTTAAAAATCCTTCTCTAACCTGTCTCCTCCCCGTCATCTACACTGATTGAAGTGAACTTAACAGGTGACATCAATAAGGCATCGTAGCTTTGACCCGGGTTCACCTGGTCAGTCTATGTCGTGGGAAGAGCAGGTGTTCTTAATGTTTTGTGGACTCAAGTGCACACGCTAATTGGAACTTAATTCAATCTCATGTTCCCTGCACAAGGTCATGCTGCTATTGTCTTAACACAGTAGAGACCCTTCCAGTTTGGCCAGTGAATCACAGTGGACATTCACACGATTGTGTGATTTAGGTATGCTTCACGTTTGAAACGTTCCCAGGTTGAACACGTCAAAAGCAGCCTTTCTCTGGTGATTCCAATGGTTTTTCTGTCTGCATGCTCCTCCGTTCAGGGGCTGTTTGGCAAGGCATGCTAGAGGAGGCGGTTGTCATGGCAATTTACTCCGCAGTGATGGACTCGGTATCCCTGGCAAATGGCTGCGTCAGCGTAATATGCTGAGCACGCTCTTTACATTCTGTACATGCTGCCCTCGCTACCTACAGGAGCTCCTCCTCACCCCCTCCATGTGACCCAGCCCGCTGGTACATGATTTAGGGCGAGAGAGAAATGGATGAGCGGACCAAGGGGCGTGGCTCACGTTATAATGCATCCTGACTGAGCAGACATTGCAGCAGTCATCCGGTGCATAGCCCGACCCCCCCATATCTAGCCCGCATCAACAAGTGACCACAACCTGGGGCGGATGAGCAGAATAAATCCAATAACAGCAGAGCCACATCCGTCAGAGTCACATGGCCAGCCTGACCATCTCCATGGAGATAGCATGGAGGCAGCAGTGTGTGCACGGTGGAACCACAGAAGCATTTGGGGCCCATTAGTGGCATCACGGCTAATGACCCTGGGGGCCTCCGGGAGCATCAGGCACCAGCTGGCCCCCAGGACTTTGAAGATCTGGCTGCCCCTTCTGTTTGACTGCTACCCTCAACACCGTTGTAAGCACCAAGCATGGGCCAATTGAAGATTTGTTACAGGGTGATTATGGGCTTTTACAGGCAGGGATATCCTCATTTAACAGTTACCTGGTGGGTGCTTAAGGAAGAAAGGTTCATGGGGATGTTGTATCATCTGACCAGTGAACAGATAGTAATGATAATGTAATGATTTGAGCATGGTTTGTTTCTGTGAGTGTGGGTCCAAGGGCCATGGTTGTGAAACACTAGATCTAAGGATGTTGTAATTACGCATCGTAGTCTCCTTCCTTCGCCCCTGGTCCCTCTGCACTCAACAGTTCTCTCCTGTCCCCGACTCTGTCATGATTGCGGCCACTCCTTAGGACCTACGTGTCCTAATATGGAAGAGGCGAGCAGCACGGAAATCAGGAAATCTCCTCTAGACTTTTTTCGATTTGATAGATAACACAGTTAGGAAAAAAATAATGCTTTACGCAAGTTAGGGGAGAATAGACTTGAAGTCTCATGACCTGGGAAACCATTTGAAGGCACTTAGGTTTGTCTCTTGCACCCCCCCAGGTTCTGGACTACTGCCACTCTTCACCTCTATGTAGAGAAAAGCAGAGGAGTTCATTTTACCTCACCAGCAAGAGGATCCTCAGTCAGCCTTATCCGATTACAAGCTGACGAAAAGAGAAGGTCCAATATCCACCTCAATGCTCCCTGAACAGTGATTACTATGTGTGTGTGTGTGTGTGTGTGTGTGTGTGTGTGTGTGTGTGTGTGTGTGTGTGTGTGTGTGTGTGTGTGTGTGTGTGTGTGTGTGTGTGCGTATGTACGAAGTGTGTGTGTGTGTGCGTGCCTGCGCACCTTTCTTTGTGTCAGCTGTCATTGCAGTAATGAATAATCTAGTGTGTTTCACCAACATAAGGGCTCATATGTCTGATTGAGAGGGAAGTGTTAGTAACCAGTGCTCACTTTCCCACTAAGTAGGGTGCTCTACTTAGAGTAGTTGGCCCAACTTTGCACACTGGGATCAGGGGAGAAACCGCCCAGAGAGCCGGCTGAAAAACATGGTTAATACGGCACTAAACCCACCGCAACGAGCCTGTGAGCCGACAATCCAGTGGCACCATTCTCCCCAACAATATGTGGAGACTGAATCTGCTGATTAGCTGCATGCCAGGTTTTGTCCCCCTGCTCTGTTTACTGTCTGTTTTCTGAATGTACCCAGGCTTGTTTCTCTCATCCCTTACTCTAGTGGCCTTTCATTTCAAAAACCAACGCACTGTATCCATGTCGGAGCGTCCTTATTTTCGTTTGAACCTCATTGAATCGAGCTCACCGCTTCTGGGAATTTGAGAAAATGTTTTTGTCGTATTTACCGCAGAGTCCCCTCCCTTACAGTACACGTTGTAGCAATGCGCTGTCAACAGAGCTGGTAAACACTTTTGATTCACCAAAGTTGTTGTCTCGATATTACTTGTCATTGTCTTATTTGGAGACCGAGTCGACCTATGTCATAGGTGTGCCACCCTTATTACAGAAGCGCCAAAAGATCCCATACGGTATGAAATAGCCATTAAGCCAGAGAACTGTTGTATTTACCGCTGACCTCAAAGTAACCTATGGTGTGTATGACCCGTGGAGCTTCCACAAAGTCATCATCGCT
>NC_068431.1:47304319-47401819 GCF_023373465.1 Oncorhynchus keta
AAATGACCGGGCGGAATAAGAAATTAATTTGCTTACAAAGCCCTTCCTTTCAATTAAAATAACTGAAACAAACGCGTTGATTAGGAACCTAGTTGTGATTTAGGCTGGTTGAGAAAGGTAGTAATCCATTCTGCTTAACTCTTCATTAAGGACTAAAGCACGTAGAGTATTACCTTTCACACAATCAATAGGAAAAAGTAGCACAGTGCTTTATCTACTGCAGGCGGTGGTGAGGGAAATACAGTGTTTTTGGGAGGATAAAACTGTCCTGTTTTATGCAGGCTTCAGAGCCCACACTATCGATCCCGGGGAGGACTCTGCAGAGGGGGGAGTAGAGTGGGGGTTGGCCTCAGGGAGCATGGTCAGGTACTGGTTCTGCCTGAAATCAGGCACAGGATTTATCCTCTCAGTAAAATCGCAGACAGCTTAAACATTGTTGCATGTTCCAAACTGTTTGACAAAGTATTCTTTTTGCCCATTTTCCCTATTATCGTTCGCATCCCTGATGCCATTTTATATTAACTCAGTACATTGTACAGTACATGCACATGTATGGTTTTGTAAAACATTTTTTAAATTTTTTTTTAAACGAGTCGTATCTTTTCCACCTACATGCCAGCCCCGCCCACTGCTCCGCTTCTCCTCGCCAGGGGGACGGCACTCTGCTCCTCTTACCCCCAACACTCTCCTCTGAGAAAGCCTAGAGCGGCAGAAACAGCATGCACTCTGCTCTGCTGCAGCGTATATCCCATGTTTCAGGGGCTTTAATATTTCACATGGCTCTTGCTTTGTTTCGCGATATCATGGGCCGTGTGTGCTGAGGCAGATCATATCGTGAATCTGGAGATGTTGTTAAATTGCTCTGTGAAGAGCTGCCCGAAATGACTTAAGCATGGCTGCTTGGGTCTGTAGCTAGAAGATTCCTCTTTTTTGTCCCCCGTCGCACCTCGCCCCTCGCCCCTCGCCCCTCTCCTCCTGTAGAATACAGCAGTGAGGAGACGGCCTGCTGGTTGATCCTGCACACAAACACAGTCCGGCGTACAGCTCCCGGCAGATCAATAGTATCACAGGCTACCAATTAGCCAAATCTGTCTGTCCTCGCTGACCGAAAATACCCAAGACAACTCCAACAAAGTTCTCTCAAAGTTTAGCGTTGTTCCTTTTGCCTTATGCTAAGCGATTTGAGCTACGTGTGTGTTTGTATGATAGTTTGATAGTATGACACATGTGGACATGAAACAGCTGCATCCTGTAATAAAAGCAGGCATGTATCTGACTGTCACCGACGGATTCTTCTGGGGGAAGTCGGAGCAGATCGCTGATAATGACTGTAATCAGTGACGGTTTAATCATTGATACCAAGGCGATGCTCTTTTGAGTCCTCATTAACATTCGCGGCAAGTCTCAAGTGTTGGTAAGACGAGTGAGAGACCTCCCATGTCTGTGCTTCTTCCTGATTACATTAGCCACCCATCTCACCTCTCAGCCAAAATTCCGTAATTGCTCTACTTTAGTCGTGCATGGAGATGAATTAACATGGTTGCCCGGGGCAACGGTAAGGATGGCGTCCAGGCAGAGAAGAGGTAACTCAGGGCTCATCATTTGTTCAGTCATTCATTTCCATGGCCAAAAGAGATATGGGAATACATGTATTCAAGACAAACCCCCGTGGCGGTTGTACAAGAAGATTCCAGAGTGGGGATTGGGGGGGAATGCTTCCTGCTGCTTGTCAGATCTGGCACAAAAACCAAGGTCATAGTCAAGGAACTGGTGTTCAGCTATTATCTGGCATGAAATCCTAATGCTTTAGTCTGATGTCTGAAGTCTTTGTTTCTCAGAGGAAAAGGGTAAGAAAGGTGGTTAACTATGTCTTGATGTGTATAGATATATTGGAATTCTATACTGTGGCTAGGCAAAAAAAAATTTGAAACCCTTTGGCATTGGTCCTGACTTATAATTAATAGTCCGATTATGGTCCTTTTTCTGTAGTATCTGTTTTTTTTTTTTAAATACAGCGCCCATTTTCAGCAGTCAAACCTGGAAGTGATACCCCTAGCTGCTATCTGAACCATTAGGGAGGCATACATTTTCTGTTGTTCTTATTGGCCTGCATAACATGAGTCCTATCATACCGACAAAAATCCACAACATTCAACCACAGAATGAGGATACACTATCGGACGTTTGTGTCATTCCTGCTAAGGTATATGAGCTCTCTTCTTGGGGGTGATCTATAGCACCTTCTCTTAGCCGTGCCTCTAGCAACTTTGCGAAAAGGCTGTGAAAATGAATTCCTTAAAAGGCAAAGCGTCTGGGCCTAGGACTAGGTAATTGGGTCATGTTACTCCACTATTTCTTTAGACTGGATATTGGAATGAAAACACATGTTTTTCACTGCCTCAGAGAAATGATAGCGTTTTTTCCATTGGCTCGAGGACACTCTCCATTTTTTGTCGTTGTTGATAAAAGTAGTGTAGAGGAATACACACATTGACTGTATTACTTTACTCACTAATCCACTGCTATCAGATTGTAAAGCATCTGGGACTACAAGCCATTGTTTGGAATTGTGTCATTCAAGAAAAGAGCTTTGAATAATTCAGTTGCTGTAGTTGTGGGGTCCCTGCTTGGCTGCTGGTGCTGGTTGTGGTGGTAGTTTTGGGGGGCCATGTGGCCCTGACAGCTGGTAAAGCAAGGATTAGGGGTGGGCTCTGTGGGGCAGAGGGGCGGGGAGAACCTGGAGTGAGGGAGTGGCCAGGCTCTCAGCAGGACATTCTCTGTAGATCAGAGAGTTAGGGGGGCTGAAAACCCAGACACACTTAACTGTACTTCATATTGGCATAGACTACGCAGTGTAAATACTGTGGATACTGTACTGTGCTACAGAGCATACATGAAGTCTGTGTCGACAAATTTAAATAAAAACATATATATATTTTTTAACTAGGCAAGTAAGTTAAGAACAAATTCTTATTTTCAATGAAGGCCTAGGAACAGTGGGTTAACTGCCTGTTTAGGGGCAGAATGACATTTTTTACCTTGTCAGCTTGGGGATTTGAACTTGCAACCTTTCAGCTGCTAGTCCAATGCTCTAACCACTAGGCTACCCTGCCGCCCCAAATGTATTGCATTTTTGCATATGCATTGGAACATCTCGAGAGTGAGTCTTGTGTCACCCCACCACTTGTCTGCATACTGTTGCTAGGTGACTCTAGATGACAAGGTGGCCTGACCTTTTCAGACATGATGCTCATCTTCTCCAATATGAATATCCCTTTTAAGCTGGAATGCCCTTTCTTAACTACAGCCATGGCTCTGAGGGACTGTGACATTTCACAATCCAGCTGCAGGTAAGGCCTCTAGACATAGACGACGACTCTCAGAAAAGATGGTTTGTTTACAGTCGCCTTGTCTTTTGTCGCGTCTGTCCCAAGACGTGTGAAGATGATCGTGCGTTCACGCTTTTGTCAGATTCAGTCACATTTGAATGTTGCCTCTAGTGTGTGTTTTCCAGATTCTCAGCATCCCCTTGTGTTCCAAAAACGCACACAATAAATATGGGCCAATTTATTCCTCAAGGACACACTGAGTTTACGTTTGTTTGATCAACTCTATAAAGAGCGGCTAGACACAGCGGGCCACATGGGACCACATTGCTGTGAGGTAGATTCCTAGAGGAAAGCATCCCCACCCCCATCCCAGCCCATCCTACCCCTCCAAACACTGCATCCCTTTCCAGTACTGGGAGAGAGCAGGAGAGTGTGAGCTCTCTCTCTTCCTCAACTTCCTCCTGATTTATGGAAATCACAGCTCAAACACCCTGTGAGTGGCAGCTGATAAGGATCCGTTTAGCATATGTCAGCTTCTCCTTGGCACCCCTGAGAGGCCGAGTACAGGACTAATCATTCTCCGGCTCGCAGCGTTTAACAGGGAGGGGATTAGAAGAAGGAGCTGCAGCAGCACGGGCTCTGTCTCTCTGGGCAGCCTCTGCTCAGCCTCACCCTCTGCTCAGCCTCACCCTCTGCTCAGTCTCACCCTCTGCTCAGCCTCACTCTCTGCTCAGCCTCTGCCTCTGCTCAGCCTCTGCCTCTGCTCAGCCTCTGCCTCTGCTCAGCCTCACCCTCTGCTCAGCCTCACCCTCTGCTCAGCCTCACCCTCTGCTCAGTCTCACCCTCTGCTCAGCCTCACTCTCTGCTCAGCCTCTGCCTCTGCTCAGCCTCACCCTCTGCTCAGCCTCACCGTCTGCTCAGCCTCTGCTCAGACTCTGCCTCTGCTCAGCCTCTGCTCAGCCTCACCCTCTGCTCAGCCTCACCCTCTGCTCAGCCTCACCCTCTGCTCAGCCTCTGCTCAGACTCTGCCTCTGCTCAGCCTCTGCTCAGCCTCAGTCTCTGCTCAGCCTCTGCCTCTGCTCAGCCTCTGCTCAGCCTCACCCTCTGCTCAGCCTCTGCTCAGCCTCAGTCTCTGCTCAGCCTCTGCCTCTGCTCAGCCTCACCCTCTGCTCAGCCTCACCCTCTGCTCAGCCTCACCCTCTGCTCAGCCTCACCCTCTGCTCAGCCTCACCCTCTGCTCAGACTCTGCCTCTGCTCAGACTCTGCCTCTGCTCAGCCTCTGCTCAGCCTCACCCTCTGCTCAGCCTCAGCCTCTGCTCAGCCTCACCTTCTGCTCAGCCTCTGCTCAGCCTCACCCTCTGCTCAGCCTCACCCTCTGCTCAGCCTCACCCTCTGCTCAGCCTCTGCTCAGCCTCTGCTCAGCCTCACCTTCTGCTCAGCCTCTGCTCAGCCTCAGCCTCTGCTCAGCCTCACCTTCTGCTCAGCCTCTGCTCAGCCTCACCTTCTGCTCAGCCTCTGCTCAGCCTCTGCCTCTGCTCAGCCTCAGTCTCTGCTCAGCCTCACCCTCTGCTCAGCCTCTGCTCAGCCTCAGCCTCTGCTCAGCCTCACCTTCTGCTCAGCCTCTGCTCAGCCTCACCCTCTGCTCATCCTCACCCTCTGCTCAGCCTCAGTCTCTGCTCAGCCTCTGCTGTAACTAGTCTGCTTTCAAGACCCCAGTCAGTCACACTGCATAAAGGCTACAGTCAACAGACTCATTGTTGCCGATTCTCTTCCTTTGAAGAGGTTATTCGTTTTGTCTCAGACCAACGTTGGCACCTAGTGGAAGCCTTGCTGTCTCTGTCCTTGGACAGGACTTTCTATTGGTCACTGGTTTCTGTTTAGGAAATACAGGGACGTTGATCATCAAGAATTCGAGACCTAGAACCTATCCCATTGCTTTGTTCTTTTCCTCTTTGTCTGGCTTCATAATGTAGATTCAGTAACCAAAATACAGTCTGCAAAATGCAGTCTGCAAAATACAGTCTGCAAAATGCAGTGTGCCTCGCCTGCAGTCAGAGAACAACAAAACCCAGAATTGTTTCATTCATATTAATTGAGCTAAAAATGTTGGGGGCAGGTTTATGTATGATGGCTGAATCACATGGTTCTCTCTGAACGACAGGTCAGTGTGGTGGAGGAATATGTCTATGTTGATCGAGCAGACTCCCAGGAGAAACAGCCAGGGGCCAGAACAGGACAAAACGGATTCTAGTGCCATTATAACTGCTATTCATTTCCTCAAGCAGAAGTGCTGTATAGCATGCAGTGCATGGATCAATTGGTAGATTTGTGCTCATGTGGTACGCATATGGATGTCTTCTCATAGCCTTACAATAGGAGCCTAGCTGTGTGCCGTAAAATAGGTTATAGTGAGACGTGTCGCTGGAATATTTAGACCTTATTTGTATGGGCCACATATCTACCAAACCGTTCATTGTCAAACGAGCATACATCCTCTGTCGCCGTAGCAACGGGGGAAGATGCAGTCCTATGCGTTCACCTTTCAGCTGTGTGTGTAGAAGCTGCTGCAGCGCTCTCCACTCGTAGATAAAAGGGTTCCCGAAAGGGTTCGTCAGCTGTCCCCATAGGAGAACCCTTTTCGGTTCCAAGTGGAAAGGGTTCTACATTGAACCCAAACGTTTTTTTTACCTGGAACCAATAATGGTTCTTCAAAGGGTTCTCCTATGGGGACAGCCGACGAAGCCTTTTAGGTTATAGAGAGTGTATATAGAGTGTATATAGAGTGTATATAGAGTGTATATAGAGAAACATACAAATCAATAGGAACACCTGCTCTTTCCATGACATAGACTGACCAGGTGAATCCAGGTGAAAGTGATGATCCCTTATTGATGCCACTTGTTAAATCCACCTCAATCAGTGCAGATGAAGGGGAGGAGACGGGTTAAAGGATGTTTAAGCTTTGAGACAATTGAGACATGGATTGCGTATGTTTGCCATTCAGAGGGTGAATGGTCACGACAACAGATTTAAGTGCATTTTAACTGGGTATGCTAGTAGGTGGCAGGCACACCGGTTTGAGTGTGTCAAGAACTGCAATGCTTCTGGGTTTTTCACACTCAACAGTTTCCTGTGTCTATCAAGAATTGTCCACCACACAAAGGACATCCAGCCAACTTGACTCAACTCTGGGAAGCATTGGAGTCAACATGGGCCAGCATCCCTGTGGAACGCTTTCAACACCTTGTAGAGTCCATGCCCCGACGAATTGAGACTGTTCTGAGGTCAAAAGGGGGTGCAGCTCAATATTAGGAAGGTGGTCTTCATGTTTCATACATTTAATGTATACAGTAGTGTTTTGAGCCTAACACCCCAAACTGAAACACTATCACCTGACCTGTGATAGAAAGGACTAGAGCTATTCTATGAACACCCCTGGGCGTGCCTCCAGCAGTGGTATGTATTCATGGATGCCAAGGAGTGCCAATTTTCCTTCAATTCACAAGTGGCTGAATGTATCTCATCTGAGTGAGCGAAACAGCGCCCCTCTGTCTCTGTATGTGTAGCTCATTTATCTGAAGCTGTCTGGTCCTGAAGAGTATAACATTGTTACATTTTACATTTACATTTAAGTCATTTAGCAGACGCTCTTATCCAGAGCGACTTACAAATTGGTGCATTCACCTTATGACATCCAGTGGAACAGCCACTTTACAATAGTGCATCTAAATATTTTAAGGGGGGGTGAGAAGGATTACTTTATCCTATCCTAGGTATTCCTTAAAGAGGTGGGGTTTCAGGTCTCTCCGGAAGGTGGTGATTGACTCCGCTGTCCTGGCGTCGTGAGGGAGTGTGTTCCACCATTGGGGGCCAGAGCAGCGAACAGTTGTGACTGGGCTGAGCGGGAACTGTACTTCCTCAGTGGTAGGGAGGCGAGCAGGCCAGAGGTGGATGAACGCAGTGCCCTTGTTTGGGTGTAGGGCCTGATCAGAGCCTGGGTACTGAGGTGCCGTTCCCCTCACAGCTCCGTAGGCAAGCACCATGGTCTTGTAGCGGATGCGAGCTTCAACTGGAAGCCAGTGGAGAGAGCGGAGGAGCGGGGTGACGTGAGAGAACTTGGGAAGGTTGAACACCAGACGGACTGCGGCGTTCTGGATGAGTTGTAGGGGTTTAATGGCACAGGCAGGGAGCCCAGCCAACAGCGAGTTGCAGTAATCCAGACGGGAGATGACAAGTGCCTGGATTAGGACCTGCGCCGCTTCCTGTGTGAGGCAGGGTCGTACTCTGCGGATGTTGTAGAGCATGAACCTACAGGAACGGGCCACCGCCTTGATGTTAGTTGAGAACGACAGGGTGTTGTCCAGGATCACGCCAAGGTTCTTAGCGCTCTGGGAGGAGGACACAATGGAGTTGTCAACCGTGATGGCGAGATCATGGAACGGGCAGTCCTTCCCCGGGAGGAAGAGCAGCTCCGTCTTGCCAAGGTTCAGCTTGAGGTGGTGATCCGTCATCCACACTGATATGTCTGCCAGACATGCAGAGATGCGATTCGCCACCTGGTCATCAGAAGGGGGAAAGGAGAAGATTAATTGTGTGTCGTCTGCATAGCAATGATAGGAGAGACCATGTGAGGTTATGACAGAGCCAAGTGACTTGGTGTATAGCGAGGATAGGAGAGGGCCTAGAACAGAGCCCTGGGGGACACCAGTGGTGAGAGCGCGTGGTGAGGAGACAGATTCTCGCCACGCCACCTGGTAGGAGCGACCTGTCAGGTAGGACGCAATCCAAGCGTGGGCCGCGCCGGAGATGCCCAACTCGGAGAGGGTGGAGAGGAGGATCTGATGGTTCACAGTATCGAAGGCAGCCGATAGGTCTAGAAGGATGAGAGCAGAGGAGAGAGAGTTAGCTTTAGCAGTGCGGAGCGCCTCCGTGATACAGAGAAGAGCAGTCTCAGTTGAATGACTAGTCTTGAAACCTGACTGATTTGGATCAAGAAGGTCATTCTGAGAGAGATAGCGGGAGAGCTGGCCAAGGACGGCACGTTCAAGAGTTTTGGAGAGAAAAGAAAGAAGGGATACTGGTCTGTAGTTGTTGACATCGGAGGGATCGAGTGTAGGTTTTTTCAGAAGGGGTGCAACTCTCGCTCTCTTGAAGACGGAAGGGACGTAGCCAGCGGTCAGGGATGTTGCCTCCTATAGCATTGAATGCAAGGGAAGCCAGTGAGCATTTGGCCTCCCTTGATTAAAAAAAAGTATAAAATAATAGCCAATCAGAGTTGAGCTATACTGAGTGAGCTCAAATGTGAATGGTCCTGGCACACCAAAACAAAGTGTCAAGGGAAGCGTGACTCCCATCAAATCGCATTGAGAGCATAGGTCATAGACTGAAACTTGAATAGTTGCATCTTGTTGTGTTGTTGTCCTCTTGCTGGCTGGACCTGTTGTTTTACTTAATTCTCCGTACTGGCCAATTATTATAACAGTGATTCTGATCCAACCATTAATTCATACATTGTTGTGCCCATGGAGTGAGAGGATGCAAGTTCAGTATGTAGCTACATGTAGAAGGCTAATGTTAACTAGCTAACGTTGCGCATGAAAGGAAGTTAGGCTAGTGTGCAGGCAGTTTAGCCAGGTAGCCTAGGACAACAAAACATAAAGGTGTGTACTGCATGACAGAGTGACAGGCCGTTTCGTCAACATGAACGAGAGGAGGATGGCATTGGTGTTTTTCTACAAGTAGGGGGAGTCAACATGTTTGTACTTGCACGAACGTGCGCACACACACACACACACACACACACACACACACACACACACACACAGAAATCAGAACCATGGACATCCACATCATATTTAGCTTACGTTGAACAAATGTTTTTTGGTATCTTTTAGTTGTCGCTGTATTAAACTAAGCAGAGGTGATTTGATGATGTTGAAATGTTGAAGTTGAAATGGTGCTGGAATAGTGGAGGCAGCTCCTGTTTTCTTTGCGACTTGCGGTAACTGTGGTTCTCAATCAGTAGTTGTTTAGTGGTCCGAAAATGTCGGGAACATTAACTAGCTTGACAATGCTGTTTGTTACATGCAATATGCTTTGTGGACTTAATCGGACAGAGGTAGCTCTCCGGTTTTGTGATGAAACAAAGGTGCGGTTGAATTTATTCTGCCACTGCGTCTTCTTATGGTCTCCGCCTTAGGCCTATATAGCACGGTCGCCAGGCATACAGTTTGTACTAACAGGCTATAGAGCAGACAACACAATTATCACAACACATAGGTTGTAATATGGCTTTTTATTCTGGCTAACCCAGGGACTTTACCCATGCACCGCTACTGATCTCCATAGACCGATTTATACGGTGAAACAATGGACCTGTAACAAGGCTGGCAAGCATGTGTGTGCTGTGCTGTGCTGTGTATGACCTCGATCACCCCTCACTCACTATGGGAACTGTCCCAGGACACGCTTGGATAGGATTAGCCAAAAACACTATTTTCTCTCTATGATAATGAGAGCTGATGTTTGGATTACACACATTTTCAGGGCCCACAAGTCATTCACACAGCCAATCAGTGTGCGCGGATGTCGCTGTACCTCTACATCTCAATTAGTGGAGGCATCCTAGACTCCCTGTGTGCCCTCACCCCACCCTACCCCTCACAGAGGCATGGCAGTTGAAGGAGAGGGGGTGGAGGGGTACGAAGCAGGGAGCTGTACCCAGGAGAGAAGCATCGAGCTGGGATTAGCTCTAATGGGATTACGCTGGTACAGCCATTTTAGCCAGGCAAGTCGGGAGGGAGCAGGCAGATTGGGATGACATCATCTCCTGTACTGTCTGCTGCTGTCTGCTGCTGCATTCTGTCTCCCTGGACCAATGGGGCAGAGGGTTGAGTGCCTGTTAAGACATATTGAAACAACATTTGACTCCAGTGAATCCTCTTAAGGGATATTCTTAAGTGATATTTCACCAAGTGGCCAGTTGTCTCTTAAGACTAAAGAAGAAGATGCGTTGCTGCAATGTGAAGTCTGTGCCCAAGAGATGACCTGCTGAATTCTGGGAAGCCCTCCAGTAGTAAATGTCCTATGGTGTAGTCATTTGACTGGTCTGCATACTGAAGTCATTTGACTGGTCTGCATACTGAAGTTGCCTTGACTGCTGTAGTGGACATACTTTAGTAGTAAGGGAGTGAGAATCTCTGTCCAAACCTCCAGACCGGAGATTAAATGGGATGGACAGACCGACACATACAGGACTGGGAAACTGTAGTCTCAGGCTCCCTGCACCGTGTGGAGCCTGTGTGTCTGTTTCCATGGTTACCCTGCTCATTGATTTTGTGTTTCCTGCTCAATGTTTTATGAGTGCAAGTGGTCTTAAAGCTCCAATGTGTTTCTAGATGAAGTGTAAATGTAATTATGGTAATGTGCCAGTTTGTAGATTGGGGCTGTCTGTCAGGAAGGTATATGGCTGTCTCTCTCTCTCCCCCCCCCCACCCAGTACTCCCCCATGCGTAGAGGAGAGGGGGGATGCAGACAGGCAGTATTGGTGCAGTGCTTCTTCACTCAGAGAAAAACCACACACACACACACATACACACATGTTTGTTTTACTATCCTTGTGGGGTCCAACAAATGTATTCCCATTCAAAATCCTATTTTCCCTAACCCTACGCTTAATCCAAAACCCCTAACCCTAAAACTAAACCTAACCCTAACTCCTAACCCTAATCCTAACCCCTAACCCTAACCTTAATTCTTACCGTAACCCTAATTGCGACCCTAACCCAAAGCCTAACCCCTAAGCCTGAAATTGTCTTTTTCCTTGTGGGGACTGCCGTCATTTCCCCATTTTACTATCCTTGTGAGGACTTCTGCTCCGCACAAGGATAGTAAAACCACACACACACACACACACACACACACACACACACACACACACACACACACACACACACACACACACACACACACACACACACCCTCAGCTGCTGTATAACTCCTCCACTGTGTTCAATGTTAGGAGCAGTATCCAGACTTTCATATGGTCATACCGTCCTTCTCTCATCCTGGGATTTACGCTATTACCTGCTTAGCACACTAGGGGGTGACAAACAATGCAAGGAAGACAATTTTCATGGAATTTTCACAGAGGCTGCAAGCTAAATATCCTAACGAGCGCAAAACAAAATATACGAATTGCAAAAACAGGCAATCCAGCTCATGAAGTTATACATATTGGAGCTACCGAATGTCATTTGTTTTGAGTTTGGACATTTACAAGCGAATGTGAACGAGAGGCATTGTGCAATTGAACAAAGTCTTGATGCATGCATGTGTGAAGAAACATCAGTATTCTGCTCTGGAGCACCATGTGTACACGCTGTGTCTGTGTGGAGTCTGGAGTTGCTAGGGCAACAGGCCTGCCTGCTCTGCTCAGAGAAGAAATCTAAAGATAGCAGTGGCAGCTGTATTAGATAACTCATCCAAAGGGCTTTGACTTCTCAAACACAGCAGAAAGTTAACACAGTATGACGCCCCGTCACCTTATTAATTCAAATCAAATCAAAAATCTAATTTTATTTGTCACATGCGCCGAATACAACATGTGTTGTTGTTACCGTGAAATGCTTACTTACGAGCCCTTTAACCATTCAGCCACTTATTTAGATAACTAGCAAGTTAAACTTAACGCAGCATTTATCGTTTTTTTTTTACCCAGGAAAGAAAAAAAGCATAAGAAATATATTTGCTGCATTTTGTAAAATGCTTCTTATTGTAATCTCTGCTCGGCGTCAGACAAAATGTTCTTCAGTTGCACTTCTCCGTCCGGATGAGAATTCACATTAGCAAATGTAGCCGGCTACATTCTTCCTATGATAAACATTAGAAATATGATGGTCATGCAAAATGTTTCGCAAAAAAAACTACTTTGCTGTTTCATTGTAAGCTCATGATCAACTCGGATCAATTTGGTGTTATTTTAATGGTCACAAAATGTGTTTTTCTATCAAAAACAAGGACATTTCTAAGTGACCCCAAACTTTTGAACGGTAGTGCATTTTTCTGTGAAGGAAAACTATAGTGGCACGACCCTGATCACTCTATTGAAGAAAAGAAAAAACAACACTAAACATTCAATTCAAGGTTGGACTCCGCTACTCCTGCTCTCTCCCGTTGTGCTATTTATAAACAAACACGTGACTGACTCAACTGTTCTGGGGAACTATGGTAAGCATCATAATGGAAAGTAATGTGACAGGTGAAATGAAGAAAGCGATCTGCTTTATCTCCTAACATATTGCACACGTTGACTGCAGCTATTTCCTTAAAAAGTAGCTACAAATATGACAGTTTGTTGAAAAACTTCAAAGAAATCTTTTCAACGGTGTTGACAGTGTTTTAAAACCATCCCGTGGCTATTTCCAAACACCCCGGTATACGGTAGGCTACAGGATTAACCCATTAAGTGCTAATTCACCCATCCCTCTGAAATGGAGGTCTTAAGTTACAGTGTTAGCTACTAATCCAACTGCACAGACCAATGATAGAGTAGGAAGAAGGGACGTTTGGGCCAATAGAAGAGTAAGTAAGGCTTGTCTGCAATTGCATGAACTCAGACATAATGCATTGCCATCAACCTGTCATCTCACATCATCAGTTTTAAACTCCCTTTCCTCTTTAGCTTCGATCCCCCCCTGTCTGAGTGGTGTGGTGATATGTCAGTACTGCCGCTGAGGACTGCTTTTGTGTGTTTCCTCTGTTCAGGCTACAGTCTCTGTCTTCTTTTTTTTTAGATGGTGTCTGATATTGTTTGTTGGTGACCTAGCTCTAGACAGTCTCTGGCTCCAGCTCTGTGTGTGTGTGTCTACTGTGCTGGTGGCGAGTCTGACAGGCTCATCCACGTTTGAAGGTCACCCCCTCCTCCCTGGTCCATTTTTGTGGGGCGCTCTCTCTCTCTCCCATCCACTCAGATCACATCACATCACCACTGTCTGCTGCCCTGTCAGCAACAGCCTCGTCCTACAGCGCTACTGTGCTCCTGAACCGTTCACTCTCACTGCGTGGCAATGCGACCCTTGCCCTGCAAGGAGGAAGCCCTAAGCAAAGCCATTAATATAGATGTAGAGATGTGATATCTGGAGAATCATCTCTCTCAGACCCACTATTATCCTTGGAATAGGAGGGTTTATGAACAGATTTAGCTGTATGTCAGGGTATATTTAGATATGATTTAGTATCAATGCATTTATACTACACCGTAAGTACATAAACAGCAGTTGGGATGTATTGACTTGAAAAAGGTCACAACTGCAATCTCTCTGGATAAGTACTTTTATAAGATTCAAGAGAAAACAAAAGTATGGCTGAAATGACCCATATAGTATCTCCAGTATCTGCAATATATATTTGATCTTAGTGTAAGTAAGTGTACACCGTGTCTCTGATTGGCCCTTGTCCTCCTCATAAGTAGTGAGATGTATTGGCTGGCTGGTTGGTGTAAGCTGTGGTGTCTGCCTGGCTGACGGTTGTGATTGGCTGGCTGGTCGGTGTAAGCTGTGGTATCTGCAGGGCTGAGGGGTGACAGGAGTTGACAGAAAAGGGTCAGTGGCCCCACCTTACCTTGGCTAGCGTGACACAGGTCCTTATATGAGCTGGTGGAAGCCAGACCAATCAGGATTAACCTGGTATACAGGCATCTTGTCATTCTCTCTGCTGTCTCGGACCTGATCTGCTTCGACTCCCATCAACATCTTTCTATCGCTCTCTCGCTCTTTCTCTCTCTGTAAGACATCTTTAGCAAAACAGGATGGAGGACAGGTCAAGCAAGTGGGCAAAACTAGTTGTAGTGACGTCATAATGACCGTTTTGCCCAATGGGAAGTCCGACCTGCTTTGGGTTACTGCTATCTGGCACCCTTGAGACATCCCTAGCCTAAAACCTAACCCTAACTTTAAACCCTACCCTTACCCTAACCTTAACGCCTACCTTTACCCTAACCATAACCCTTACCTAACCCTAACCTTAACGCTTACCTTAACCATTTAACCATTCAACTTCAAAGGGGTAGGGACCTCCCAAGGATCCCAGATAGCAAGGACCCTGACTTTGTCCCCAGGTCCTCCTTCACTCCTGGTGCCTGTACCTTTCCCTCTTCTAATGTTTCACTCTCTCTACTACTGTCCCTGTCCCTCCTGAACCGTCCTAGGCCATGTGTGTCACAGTAGCAGTTTTGTCAGATCAGACAGGCATCTTCATAATCAGGAGCTCTGCAGTCAATTAGCTCTATGCATTTGTCAGCACAAATCCACACACAGAGTGGCTGTCACACTGGATGACATGACAGCTCCTCTAGTGTAAAGCACACTGGTGTGCTGGGCGGGCTGTCAATAGCACTTTACAGCAGTAGCTGCACTCATGTCTGAGCACAGACATAAACATTAGGTGATGAAGTAGTGCTTTTCAATAGTGAGACAGACTTACTTCCCTGGTGGTAATAGTAGTGCCGTATGACCTGATCTCTGCAAAGAAAAGGCTGACTATCTGGGCCTTCCTGTGGTTTAGAGTATTGTATTTCCATTACTGCAGCAACCCAGTAATACGCTTAATATGTTTTCTATTCATCCCACATCCACACACCACAGCTGGTTTTCCAAGAGGCTTCTCGCTGGCTATGAGTTCCAATGTTTTTCTCAGAAATGGATTCCTTCACAAAATAACAGTGTCCAGGATCTTATCGTGTCCAGGATCTTATCGTGACCAGGATCTTTATCGTGTCCAGGATCATAAAGTGGTATATGAAAAGCTGAGTTTCTACAGACTGCATTGACTGGTGCTTCTACACCTGCATTGCTTGCTGTTTGGGGTTTTAGGCTGGGTTTCTGTACAGCACTTTGAGATATCAGCTGATGTACGAAGGGCTATATAAATACATTTTATTTTATTTGATTATATTTTCACTAAATGTTTCTCAGTCTTCTAAGCAGTTCTATAGTATCGCTCCTTTCTTCAGTCTGTTGTATTGTCATCAATCTAATGACCTCTGCCTCGTCCTGACCCTAAACAAAAGCATGGGGGTTGGGTGTGGGGGATGGACAGAGAGAGACTGTTATGAACCATAGTGAAGTTTGGCCTCCCTCATAGGGCCCTGTGTCCTGCTTAGCCCCCTCGGCCCCCCTCATTAGCAGTGTAGCTGGGGTGCCCAGCCAGCCTTGATGGGCTGTTGTCATCAGAAGGATTGACACACAGACCCCCCAGAGACCACCAAAGACCTCATTTACATCCCCTCTCCATTAGCACCACCTAGAGATGTGGTGGGGGCTGGGTGGAGGGCTGGCATACCCCATCACGCTTCCCATCTGACACATGATTGACAGCCCGAGAGGCATCCTTAAAATGTCCCCATTGTAGCTACATTCCTGCTGAATTCCACATGGCAATTGTAGGATTGAAGATAATAAAAATAACAAAAACAAACATTTTACGCCCACAATATTGACTGTTTAATGATACACTGAAAGACTGGGTGAGTTAATTAGTGGTCTACAATGAAAAAGCAATAAGAATGGGATTATATATAGTAATTTCATCACTAGGGTTTGACCCTAGGGATATGTGCCACTCCTGCCCCCTGTCTATGGCCTGGACCCGTGGGACATGGAGGAGGTACAGCTGGCAGACGCCATACAGACCAGACACTCCTCCAGTAGCGACAAGCATCAAGGCAGCTGCTGGGGCGGGGCGCTCCAGAATTAGCATCAGCTCATAGTTTAGAAGTGTGTCACAAAGAAGGTTGTGATGTGATGTATCCTGGGTATTACCCTCCAGGTTCTGAACCTCGGGGGTGTGGCCTGGCCCTCTGGACGACTGTCAACCGGGAGACCAGAGAGGAAGACTGTGTTTTCAATGTGAGGCGGGGGAGGGCCTAATAAACCTGCTAGTTCCAGTAACAGGGCTTTTCTATTGGAGGGTCATCTGTCCAGTAAGTAGCTTCTGACGTGAACAGCTGCAGTGAAGGGGATCAGACCCCTTAGAGGACTGGGTGAAACTGAGCTCTGTGATACACAATTATTAGTCATTATTAAAGACTCAGTAACGTTGGACCGTGTGTGATTGGGACATGTTTGGCTCTAGTAGCCATGCTAACGTGCCAAGAGTACTCAATACAACCAGCTTTCTTTCGTTGGCTGAATACAACTGATTGTAGGAGAGTTTTTGTCTGCTGTTGGACTCCATCAAAAGCTGAAGGAGGTCTGACTCATTCGATGAAATCTTAGAAAAGTTCACCTTTGTCTCCTTATACTAAAAATGTCCGTTCATCCTAATAATAGCTCTTTATGTAAAGTAGGATGTTGCAGTCGTATAATCTTAGTCCTTTACTAGCCACAGATTTTTATCGTCAACAACCATCTCTAATTTAAGCGGTATTAAACCCAGGATTTTAGATAATTCTACGAGCTAGCCCCACAGCTATTCACTAATCTCAAACCTCGCACAATCATGGGCAACGTTTTGTCGTGGTTGAATGCACGTGTATTATCTTTTTTAATTAACACACAGTCAGCATTTTAAAAGCAGTTTAGCGAACTTCAGAATGTTAATGCAGTATAAGACCCTCTTTGTGGGGCACACACTGGCTGCTGAATTTCTCTGCTCTATCTGTGTGTTGCTATTACTGGATTGTTGTTCGTGACATGATGTGACCTGGAGAAAAGTGCAGAGACAAGGAGGTGGTAGTGCTGAGATGTCAGACTGGTCAGAGTCAAAGATGAATGTATTTTATATCTGATATGTCATGTTAAGATCCCACTGAATTGTATGTATGCATTGTCGCAGAGCTGCTTTCTCACATGGTCCCGTATTTCTCTGCTCCTCCAGGTCACCTGTCTTCAGGATTTCTTTGGTGATGATGATGTCTTCATTGCCTGTGGCCCAGAGAAGTTCCGCTACGCCCAGGATGACTTCTCCCTGGATGAGAATGGTGAGAGCAGCCACACCACTAGTAACCTACTGCACCACTTTAACACCACCAGTAACCAACTGCACCACTTTAACACCACGAGTAACCTACTACACCACTGTAACACCACTAGTCACCTACTGCACCACTTTAACACCACCAGTAACCAACTGCACCACTGTAAATCCAATAGTAACCTACTACACCACTGTAACACCACTAGTAACCTACTGCACCACTTTAACACCACTAGTAACCTACTACACCACTGTAACACCACTAGTAACCTACTGCACCACTTTAACACCACTAGTAACCTACTAACTACACCACTGTAACACCACTGTAACACCACTAGTAACCTACTACACCACTGTAACACCACTAGTAACCTACGACACCACTGTAACACCACTAGTCACCTTCACCACTGTAAATCCACTAGTAACCTACTACACCACTGTAACACCACTAGTAACCTACTGCACCACCTGAACACCACTAGTAACCTACTACACCACTGTAACACCACTAGTCACCTACTGCACCACTGTAAATCCACTAATAACCTACAACACCACTGTAACACTACTAGTCACCTTCTATACCACTGTAAATCCGCTAGTAACCTACTACACCACTTTAACACCACTAGTAACCTACTACACCACTTTAACACCACTAGTAACCTACTGCACCACTTTAACACCACTAGTAACGTACTACACCACTGTAACACCACTAGTCACCTACTACACCACTGTAAATACACTAGTAACCTACTACACCACTGTAACACCACTAGTCACCCACTACACCACTGTAAATCCACTAGTAACCTACTACACCACTTTAACACCACCAATAACCTACTACACCACTGTAACACCACTAGTAACCTACTACACCACTGTAACACCACTAGTCACCTTCTACACCACTGTAAATCCACTAGTAACCTACTACACCACTTTAACACCACCAGTAACCTACTGCACCACTTTAACACCACTAGTAACCTACTACACCACTGTAACACCACTAGTCACCTTCTACACCACTGTAAATCCACTAGTAACCTACTACACCACTTTAACACCACTAGTAACCTACTGCACCACTTTAACACCACTAGTAACCTACTGCACCACTTTAACACCACTAGTAACCTACTGCACCACTTAAACACCACTAGTAACCTACTACACCACTTTAACACCACTAGTAACCTACTACACCACTGTAACACCACTAGTAACCTACTGCACCACTTTAACACCACTAGTAACCTACTGCACCACTTTAACACCACTAGTAACCTACTACACCACTGTAACACCACTAGTAACCTACTGCACCACTTTAACACCACTAGTAACCTACTACACCACTGTAACACCACTAGTAACCTACTACACCACTGTAACACCACGAGTAACCTACTACACCACTGTAACACCACTAGTAACCTACGACACCACTGTAACACCACTAGTCACATTCTACACCACTGTAAATCCACTAGTAACCTACTACACCACTGTAACACCACTAGTAACCTACTGCACCACCTGAACACCACTAGTAACCTACTACACCACTGTAACACCACTAGTCACCTACTGCACCACTGTAAATCCACTAGTAACCTACTACACCACTGTACCACCACCAGTCACCTACTACACCACTGTAAATCCACTAATAACCTACAACACCACTGTAACACTACTAGTCACCTTCTATACCACTGTAAATCCGCTAGTAACCTACTACACCACTGTAACACCACTAGTCACCTACTACACCACTTTAACACCACTAGTAACCTACTACACCACTTTAACACCACTAGTAACCTACTGCACCACTTTAACACCACTAGTAACGTACTACACCATTGTAACACCACTAGTCACCTACTACACCACTGTAAATCCACTAGTAACCTACTACACCACTGTAACACCACTAGTCACCCACTACACCACTGTAAATCCACTAGTAACCTACCACACCACTTTAACACCACCAATAACCTACTACACCACTGTAACACCACTAGTAACCTACTACACCACTGTAACACCACTAGTCACCTTCTACACCACTGTAAATCCACTAGTAACCCACTACACCACTGTAACACCTCCAGTAACCTACTGCACCACTTTAACACCACGAGTAACCTACTACACCACTGTAACGCCACTATTCACCTACTGCACCACTGTAAATCCACTAGTAACCTACTCCACCACTGTATCACCACTAGTCACCTACTACACAACTGTAACACCACTATTCACCTACTGCACCACTGTAAAATCACTTGGAACCTACTACACCACTGTAACATCACTAATAAACTACTACGCCACTGTAACACCACTAGTCACCTACTACACAACTGTAACATCACTAGTAACCTACTACACCACTGTAACACCACTAGTAATCTACTACCCCACTATAACACCACTAGTCACCTACTTCACCACTGTAACACCCTTAGTGAAATTCTATACCATGAGTCACCTACTACACCACTGTAAATCCACTAGTAACCTACTACACCACTGTAAAGTCACTAGTAAATTAGTACACCACTGTAGCACCACTAGTAACCTTCTACACCACTGTAACACCACTAGTAACCTACTACACCACTGTAACACCAGTAGTCACCTACTACACCACTGTAAATCCACTAGTAACCTACTACACTACACCACTGTAACACCACTAGTCACTTACTACACCACTGTAAAATCACTTGGAACCTACTACACCACTGTAACATCACTAATAAACTACTACACCACTATAACATCACTGGTTATCTAGTCCACCACTGTAACACCACTAGTCACCTACTACACAACTGTAACATCACTAGTAACCTACTACACCACTGTAACACCACTAGTAATCTACTACCCCACTATTTTTTTTTTCACCTTTATTTAACCAGGTAGGCAAGTTGAGAACAAGTTCTCATTTACAATTGCGACCTGGCCAAGATAAAGCAAAGCAGTTCGACAGATACAACGACACAGAGTTACACATGGAGTAAAACAAACATACAGTCAATAATACAGTATAAACAAGTCTATATACAATGTGAGCAAATTAGGTGAGAAGGGAGGTAAAGGCAAAAAAGGCCATGGTGGCACAGTAAATACAATATAGCAAGTAAAACACTGGAATGGTAGTTTTGCAATGGAAGAAAGTGCAAAGTAGAAATAAAAATAATGGGGTGCAAAGGAGCAAAATAAATAAATTAATTAAATACAGTTGGGAAAGAGGTAGTTGTTTGGGCTAAATTATAGATGGGCTATGTACAGGTGCAGTAATCTGTAAGATGCTCTGACAGTTGGTGCTTAAAGCTAGTGAGGGAGATAAGTGTTTCCAGTTTCAGAGATTTTTGTAGTTCGTTCCAGTCATTGGCAGCAGAGAACTGGAAGGAGAGGCGGCCAAAGAAAGAATTGGTTTTGGGGGTGACTAGAGAGATATACCTGCTGGAGCGTGTGCTACAGGTGGGAGATGCTATGGTGACCAGCGAGCTGAGATAAGGGGGACTTTACCTAGCAGGGTCTTGTAGATGACATGGAGCCAGTGGGTTTGGCGACAGTATGAAGCGAGGGCCAGCCAACGAGAGCGTACAGGTCGCAATGGTGGGTAGTATATGGGGCTTTGGTGACAAAACGGATTGCACTGTGATAGACTGCATCCAATTTGTTGAGTAGGGTATTGGAGGCTATTTTGTAAATGACATCGCCAAAGTCGAGGATTGGTAGGATGGTCAGTTTTACAAGGGTATGTTTGGCAGCATGAGTGAAGGATGCTTTGTTGCGAAATAGGAAGCCAATTTTAGATTTAACTTTGGATTGGAGATGTTTGATATGGGTCTGGAAGGAGAGTTTACAGTCTAACCAGACACCTAAGTATTTGTAGTTGTCCACGTATTCTAAGTCAGAGCCGTCCAGAGTAGTGATGTTGGACAGGCGGGTAGGTGCAGGTAGCGATCGGTTGAAGAGCATGCATTTAGTTTTACTTGTATTTAAGAGCAATTGGAGGCCACGGAAGGAGAGTTGTATGGCATTGAAGCTTGCCTGGAGGGTTGTTAACACAGTGTCCAAAGAAGGGCCGGAAGTATACAGAATGGTGTCGTCTGCGTAGAGGTGGATCAGGGACTCACCAGCAGCAAGAGCGACCTCATTGATGTATACAGAGAAGAGAGTCGGTCCAAGAATTGAACCCTGTGGCACCCCCATAGAGACTGCCAGAGGTCCGGACAGCAGACCCTCCGATTTGACACACTGAACTCTATCAGAGAAGTAGTTGGTGAACCAGGCGAGGCAATCATTTGAGAAACCAAGGCTGTCGAGTCTGCCGATGAGGATGTGGTGGTTGACAGAGTCGAAAGCCTTGGCCAGATCAATGAATACGGCTGTACAGTAATGTTTCTTATCGATGGCGGTTAAGATATCGTTTAGGACCTTGAGTGTGGCTGAGGTGCACCCATGACCAGCTCTGAAACCAGATTGCATAGCAGAGAAGGTATGGTGAGATTCGAAATGGTCGGTAATCTGTTTGTTGACTTGGCTTTCGAAGACCTTAGAAAGGCATGGTAGGATAAATATAGGTCTGTAGCAGTTTGGGTCAAGAGTGTCCCCCCCTTTGAAGAGGGGGATGACCGCAGCTGCTTTCCAATCTTTGGGAATCTCAGACGACACGAAAGAGAGGTTGAACAGGCTAGTAATAGGGGTGGCAACAATTTTGGCAGATAATTTTAGAAAGAAAGGGTCCAGATTGTCTAGCCCGGCTGATTTGTAGGGGTCCAGATTTTTCAGCTCTTTCAGAACATCAGCTGAATGGATTTGGGAGAAGGAGAAATGGGGAAGGCTTGGGCGAGTTGCTGTTGGGGGTGCAGTGCTGTTGACCGGGGTAGGAGTAGCCAGGTGGAAAGCATGGCCAGCCGTAGAAAAATGCTTATTGAAATGCTCAATTATGGTGGATTTATCAGTGGTGACAGTGTTTCCTATCTTCAGTGCAGTGGGCAGCTGGGAGGAGGTGTTCTTATTCTCCATGGACTTTACAGTGTCCCAGAACTAGCCTTGGCTTTTCTAACTGCCTGTGTATAACGGTTTCTAGCTTCCCTGAACAGCTGCATATCACGGGGGCTGTTCGATGCTAATGCAGAACGCCATAGGATGTTTTTGTGTTGGTTAAGGGCAGTCAGGTCTGGGGAGAACCAAGGGCTATATCTGTTCCTGGTTCTAAATTTCTTGAATGGGGCATGTTTATTTAAGATGGTTAGGAAGGCATTTTTTTTTAAATATCCAGGCATCCTCTACTGACGGGATGAGATCAATATCCTTCCAGGATACCCCGGCCAGGTCGATTAGAAAGGCCTGCTCGCTGAAGTGTTTCAGGGAGCGTTTTACAGTGATGAGTGGAGGTCGTTTGACCGCTGACCCATTACGGATGCAGGCAATGAGGCAGTGATCGCTGAGATCTTGGTTGAAGACAGCAGAGGTGTATTTAGAGGGGAAGTTGGTTAGGATGATATCTATGAGGGTGCCCGTGTTTAAGGCTTTGGGAGGGTACCTGGTAGGTTCATTGATAATTTGAGTGAGATTGAGGGCATCAAGTTTAGATTGTAGGATGGCTGGGGTGTTAAGCATGTTCCAGTTTAGGTCGCCTAGCAGCACGAGCTCTGAAGATAGATGGGGGGCAATCAGTTCACATATGGTGTCCAGAGCACAGCTGGGGGCAGAGGGTGGTCTATAGCAGGCGACAACGGTGAGAGACTTGTTTTTAGAGAGGTGGATTTTTAAAATTAGAAGTTCAAATTGTTTGGGTACAGACCTGGATAGTAGGACAGAACTCTGCAGGCTATCTTTGCAGTAGATTGCAACACCGCCCCCTTTGGCAGTTCTATCTTGTCTGAAAATGTTGTAATTTGGAATTAAAATTTCAGAATTTTTGGTGGTCTTCCTAAGCCAGGATTCAGACACAGCTAGAACATCCGGGTTGGCAGAGTGTGCTAAAGCAGTGAATAGAACAAACTTAGGGAGGAGGCTTCTAATGTTAACATGCATGAAACCAAGGCTATTACGGTTACAGAAGTCATCAAAAGAGAGCGCCTGGGAAATAGGAGTGGAGCTAGGCACTGCAGGGCCTGGATTCACCTCTACATCGCCAGAGGAACATAGGAGGAGAAGAATAAGGGTACGGCTAAAAGCAATAAGAATTGGTCGTCTAGAACGTCTGGAACAGAGAGTAAAAGGAGGTTTCTGGGGGCGATAAAATAGCATCAAGGTATAATGTACAGACAAAGGTTTGGTAGGATGTGAATACAGTGGAGGTAAACCTAGGTATTGAGTGATGAAGAGAGAGATATTGTCTCTAGAAACATCATTGAAACCAGGAGATGTCATTGCATGTGTGGGTTGTGGAACTAATAAATTGGATAAGGTATAGTGAGGAGGACTAGAGGCTCTACAGTGAAGTAAGCCAATAAACACTAACCAGAACAGCAATGGACAAGACATATTGACATTAAGGAGAGGCATCCTTAGTCGAGTCAGTGGAGTGGTTGGTTTGGGGGTCACGGCAATTTAGACAGCTAGCCAGGACATCGGTAGCAAGCTAGCATAGGATGGAGGTCTGTTGTTAGCCACCTCTTGCGTTCCGTCAGTAGATTAGTGGGGTTCCGTGTGGTAGAGGGGATTAGTCCAAATCACAAAACAACAAAAATAAAATAAAAACAATAGATATAGTTATAGAGGCCCAAGAAGAAAAATAATAATAATAAAAATAAATAAATTGTCCGATTGTCTATTCTGAGAGCAGCCGGAAAGACAGCCAACGGTTAGCAGGCCGCAGATGGGCGTTCAGGAAACGTCGCGACGGAGGAGCCAGCCGGATCTCCTTCGGGTAGATAACTTCGGCAGTCCAGTTGTGAAGGCCCGGTGGGGCTCCGCGTAGGCGGTAAAACGGGTCCGGATAGGTGACTGCAGCCCAGGAGTGATTGACGAAGCTCAGGAGCGACTGACGGAGCTGGCAACCGATGCTTGCTCCGGAATCGACGAGAGCAGACAGACACACGGACAGCAGCTCAGGAGCGACTGACGGAGCTGGCAACCGATGCTTGCTCCGGAATCGACGAGAGCAGACAGACACATGGACAGCAGCCAGCCAGCTGTGAGATCCGGGAATGAATGTCCAGAGAGCAGCCGAAATCCAAAGACATGGAGAGAAAAATTGGTCCGGTATGTTCCGTTCCGAGCCGCGCCGTACAAAAACTGGCGATAGATTTTCTAGCTAAAGGATAGCTGATGACCACAAACTGTGGTTAGCTGAATACTAACAATTTGCCAGTAAAGAAGCCAACTAGCTTCTGAACTAGCTTCTGATTAGCTTCTAGCTAGCTCCTGGCTAGCTTCTGGTTAGTTTCTGGCTAGCTTCTGGCTAGCTTCTGGCTAGCTTCTTGGAGGATTGCAGATTTGAGGTAAATAATACTTATTTATAAATATAAATTGGTGAGGCGGGTTGCAGGAGAGTGTTTTGAAGATGAGTTGATGGAAAATAAAATTAAAATGGATGTGAAAAAAAGTTGTAAATATATATATACAGGACACGACAAGACGAGGACAAAAGACGTCTGAACTGAACAGACGTCTGAACGTCTGAACTGCTATGCATTTTTTACATTTACATTTAAGTCATTTAGCAGACGCTCTTATCCAGAGCGACTTACAAATTGGTGCATTCACCTTATGACATCCAGTAGAACAGCCACTTTACAATAGTGCATCTAAACCTTTTAAGGGGAGGGGGGTGAGAAGGATTACTTATCCTATCCTAGGTATTCCTTAAAGAGGTGGGGTTTCAGGTGTCTCCGGAAGGTGGTGATTGACTCCGCTGTCCTGGCGTCGTGAGGGAGTGTGTTCCACCATTGGGGAGCCAGAGCAGCGAACAGTTTTGACTGGGCTGAGAGGGAACTGTACTTCCTCAGTGGTAGGGAGGCGAGCAGGCCAGAGGTGGATGAACGCAGTGCCCTTGTTTGGGTGTAGGGCCTGATCAGAGCCTGGAGGTACTGAGGTGCCGTTCCCCTCACAGCTCCGTAGGCAAGCACCATGGTCTTGTAGCGGATGCGAGCTTCAACTGGAAGCCAGTGGAGAGAGCGGAGGAGCGGGGTGACGTGAGAGAACTTGGGAAGGTTGAACACCAGACGGGCTGCGGCGTTCTGGATGAGTTGTAGGGGTTTAATGGCACAGGCAGGGAGCCCAGCCAACAGCGAGTTGCAGTAATCCAGACGGGAGATAACAAGTGCCTGGATTAGGACCTGCGCCGCTTCCTGTGTGAGGCAGGGTCGTACTCTGCGGATGTTGTAGAGCATGAACCTACAGGAACGGGCCACCGCCTTGATGTTAGTTGAGAACGACAGGGTGTTGTCCAGGATCACGCCAAGGTTCTTAGCGCATCTATGCCATCTCGGGACCACACTATAACACCACTAGTCACCTACTTCACCACTGTAAATCCACTAGTAACCTACTACACCACTGTAACACCACTAGTAACCCACTACACTACTGTAACATCACTATTAACCTACTACACCACTGTAACACCACTAGTAACCTACTACACCACTGTAACACCACTAGTAACCTACTACACCAGTAGTAACCTAATACACGACTGTAACACCAGTAGTAACCTACTGCATATCTGTAACACCACTAGTCACCTACTACACCACTGTAACACCACCAGTAACCTACAACACCACTGTAAAGACACTAGTAAATTACTACACCACTGTAACACCACCAGTAACCTACAACACCACTGTAAAGTCACTAGTAAATTACTACACCACTGTAGCACCACTAGTAACCTTCTACCACACTATAACACCACTCGTCACCTACTACACCACTGTAACACCACTAGTAATCTACTACACCACTGTAACACCACTAGTAACCTACTACACCACTGTAACACCACTAGTAACCTACTACACCACAGTAACACCAGTAGTCACCTACTACACCACTTTAACACCACCAGTAACCTACTGCACCACTTTAACACCACTAGTAACCTACTACACCACTGTAACACCTCTAGTAACCTACTGCACCACTTTAACACCACTAGAAACCTACTACACCACTGTAACGTCACTATTCACCTACTGCACCACTGTAAATCCACTAGTAAACTACTACACCACTGTAACACCACTAGTCACCTACTACACAACTGTAACACCACTATTCACCTTCTGCACCACTGTAAATCCACAAGCAACCTACTACACCACTGTAACACCACTAGTCACCTACTACACCACTGTAAATCCACTAGTAACCTACTACACCACTCTAACACCACTAGTCACCTACTACACCACCACTAGTAACCCTACTAACACCACTAGTCACCTACTACACCACTGTAAATCCACTAGTAACCTACTACACCACTGTAACACCACTAGTAACCTACTACACCACTGTAACACCACTAGTAACCTACTACACCACTGTAACACCAGTTGTCACCTACTACACCACTTTAACACCACTTGTAACCTACTGCACCACTTTAACACCACTAGTAACCTACTACACCACTGTAACACCACTATTCACCTACTGCACCACTGTAAATCCACTAGTAACCTACTACACCACTGTAACACCACTAGTCACCTACTACACCAGTAGTAACCTAATACACGACTGTAACACCAGTAGTAACCTACTGCATATCTGTAACACCACTAGTCACCTACTACACCACTGTAACACCACCAGTAACCTACAACACCACTGTAAAGTCACTAGTAAATTACTACACCACTGTAGCACCACTAGTAACCTTCTACCACACTATAACACCACTCGTCACCTACTACTACGCCACTGTAACACCACTAGTAACCTACTACACCACAGTAACACCAGTAGTCACCTACTACACCACTTTAACACCACCAGTAACCTACTGCACCACTTTAACACCACTAGAAACCTACTACACCACTGTAACGTCACTATTCACCTACTGCACCACTGTAAATCCACTAGTAAACTACTACACCACTGTAACACCACTAGTCACCTACTACACAACTGTAACACCACTATTCACCTACTGCACCACTGTAAATCCACTAGTAAACTACTACACCACTGTAACACCACTAGTCACCTACTACACCACTGTAACACCACTAGTCACCTACTACACCACTGTAAATCCACTAGTAACCTACTACACCACTCTAACACCACTAGTCACCTACTACACCACTGTAAATCCACTAGTAACCTACTACACCACTGTAACACCACTAGTCACCTACTACACCACTGTAAATCCACTAGTAACCTATTACACCACTGTAACACCACTAGTAACCTACTACACCACTGTAACACCACTAGTAACCTACTACACCACTGTAACACCAGTTGTCACCTACTACACCACTTTAACACCACTTGTAACCTACTGCACCACTTTAACACCACTAGTAACCTACTACACCACTGTAACACCACTATTCACCTACTGCACCACTGTAAATCCACTAGTAACCTACTACACCACTGTAACACCACTAGTCATCTACTACACCACTGTAACACCACTAGTAAACTCCTACACCACTATAACATCACTGGTTATCTAGTACACCACTGTAACACCACTAGTCACCTACAACACAACTGTAACACCACTAGTAACATAATATACCACTGTAACACCACTAGTAATCTACTACCCCACTATAACACCACCAGTCACCTACTTCACCACTGTAACACCATTAGTGAAATTCTATACCATGAGTCACCTACTACACACCACTGTAACACCACTAGTAACCTACTGCACCACTGTAACACCACTAGTAACCTACTACACCACTGTAACACCACTAGTAACCTACTACACCATTTAACACCACTAGTAACCTATTGCACCACTGTAACACCACTAGTCACCGACTACACCACTTTAACACCACTAGTAACTTACTACACCACTGTAAAGTCACTAGTAACCTACACCACTGTAGCACCACTCGTAACCTACTACCCCGCTATAACACCACTCGTCACCTACTACACCATTGTAACACCACTATTCACCTACTGCACCACTGTAAATCCACTAGTAACCTACTACACCACTGTAAATCCACTAGTTAAGTACTACACTGCTGTAACACCACTACTAACCTACTACTCCACTGTAAAATCACTTGGAACCTACTTCACCACTGTTACATCACTAGTAAACTACTACACCACTATAACATCACTGGTTATCTAGTACACCACTGTAACATCACTATTCACCTACTACACCACTGTAACACCACTAGTCACTTATTCAAATCACATCAAAGTTTATTCGTCACGTGCGCCGAATACAACAGGTGTAGGTAGACCTTACAGTGAAATGCTTACTTACAGGGTCTAACCAAGAGTGCAAAAAGGTATTAGGTGAACAATAGGTAAGTAAAGAAATAAAAACAACAGTAAAAAGATGAACAGAGAGTATCAGTAGCATAAAAGAGGGGTGGGTGTTGGGACACAATGCATGTACATGAATGTATGGTTAAAGTGACTTTGCATATATGATAAACAGAGAGTAGCAGCAGCATAAAAGATGGGTTGGCGGGAGGCACAATGCAAATAGTCCGGGTAGCCATTACACCACTCACTGTGACATCACTAGTAATCTGCAAAACCACTGTAACACCAGTAGATAACCTACTACACCACTGTAACATCACTAGTAACCTACTACACCACGGTAACACCACAAGTAACCTACTACACCACTATAACACCACTAGTCACCTAAAACACCACTGCAACACCACTAGTGACCTACGACACCACTGTAACGCCTATAGTAACCTACTACACCACTGAAACAACACTAGTAACCTACTACACCACTACAACACCACTAGTAACCTACTACACCACTGCAACACCACTAGTAACCTACGACACCACTGTAACGCCGGTAGTAACCTACTACACCACTGAAACAACACTAGTAACCTACTACACCACTGTAACATCACTCGTAACCTACGACACCACTGTAACGCCTATAGTAACCTACTACACCACTGAAACAACACTAGTAACCTAAAACACCACTGTAACAACACTAGTAATCTACTACACCAATAGTAACCTACTACACCACTGTAACAACACTAGTAATCTACTACACTACTGTAACAACACTAGTAATCTACTACACCGATAGTAACCTACTACACCACTGTAACAACACTAGTAATCTACTACACCAATAGTAACCTACTACACCACTGTAACGCTAATAGTAACCTACTACACTACTGTAACAACACTAGTAATCTACTACACCGATAGTAACCTACTACACCACTGTAACAACACTAGTAATCTACTACACCAATAGTAACCTACTACACCACTGTAACAACACTAGTAATCTACTACACCAATAGTAACCTACTACACCACTGTAACAACACTAGTAATCTACAACACCAATCGTAACCGACTACAATGCTAAGACCACTTGTCACCTATTACACCACGGTAACACCAATAGTAACCTACTACACCACTGTAACACCACTAGTCACCTACTAAACCACTGTAACAACACTAGTAATCTACAACACCAATCGTAACCGACTACAATGCTAAGACCACTTGTCACCTATTACACCACGGTAACACCATTACATTACATATTTACATTTAAGTCATTTAGCAGACGCTCTTATCCAGAGCGACTTACAAATTGGTGCATACACCTTATGACATCCAGTGGAACAGCCACTTGCAATAGTGCATCTAAATCTTTTAGGGGGGTGAGAAGGATTACTTACCCTATCCTAGGTATTCCTTGAAGAGGTGGGGTTTCAGGTGTCTCCGGAAGGTGGTGATTGACTCCGCTGTCCTGGCGTCGTGAGGGACTTTGTTCCACCATTGGGGGCCAGAGCAGCGAACAGTTTTGACTGGGCTGAGCGGGAACTGTACTTCCTCAGTGGTAGGGAGGCGAGCAGGCCAGAGGTGGATGAACGCAGTGCCCTTGTTTGGGTGTAGGGCCTGATCAGAGCCTGGAGGTACTGAGGTGCCGTTCCCCCTCACAGCTCCGTAGGCAAGCACCATGGTCTTGTAGCGGATGCGAGCTTCAACTGGAAGCCAGTGGAGAGAGCGGAGGAGCGGGGTGACGTGAGAGAACTTGGGAAGGTTGAACACCAGACGGGCTGCGGCGTTCTGGATGAGTTGTAGGGGTTTAATGGCACAGGCAGGGAGCCCAGCCAACAGCGAGTTGCAGTAATCAAGACGGGAGATGACAAGTGCCTGGATTAGGACCTGCGCCGCTTCCTGTGTGAGGCAGGGTCGTACTCTGCGGATGTTGTAGAGCATGAACCTACAGGAACGGGACACCGCCTTGATGTTAGTTGAGAACGACAGGGTGTTGTCCAGGATCACGCCAAGGTTCTTAGCGCTCTGGGAGGAGGACACAATGGAGTTGTCAACCGTGATGGCGAGATCATGGAACGGGCAGTCCTTCCCCGGGAGGAAGAGGAGCTCCGTCTTGCTGAGGTTCAGCTTGAGGTGGTGATCCGTCATCCACACTGATATGTCTGCCAGACATGCAGAGATGTGATTCGCCACCTGGTCATCAGAAGGGGGAAAGGAGAAGATTAATTGTGTGTCGTCTGCATAGCAATGATAGGAGAGACCATGTGAGGTTATGACAGAGCCAAGTGACTTGGTGTATAGCGAGAATAAGAGAGGGCCTAGAACAGAGCCCTGGGGGACACCAGTGGTGAGAGCGCGTGGTGAGGAGACAGATTCTCGCCACGCCACCTGGTAGGAGCGAGCTGTCAGGTAGGACGCAATCCAAGCGTGGGCCGCGCCGGAGATGCCCAACTCGGAGAGGGTGGAGAGGAGGATCTGATGGTTCATTAGTCACCTACTAAACCACTGTCACCTACTACACCACTGTAACACCAATAGTAACCTACTACACCACTGTAACAACACTAGTAATATACTACACCAATAGTAACCTACTACACCACTGTAACAACACTAGTAATCTACTACACCAATAGTCACCTACTAAACCACTGTAACACCACTAGTCATCTACTACACCAATAGTAACCTACTACACCACTGTAACAACACTAGTAATATACTACACCAATAGTAACCTACTACACCACTGTAACAACACTAGTAATCTACTACACCAATAGTAACCTACTACACCACTGTAACAACACTAGTAATCTACTACACCAATAGTAACCTACTACACCACTGTAACGCTAATAGTAACCTACTACACTACTGTAACAACACTAGTAATCTACTACACCGATAGTAACCTACTACACCACTGTAACAACACTAGTAATCTACTACACCAATAGTAACCTACTACACCACTGTAACGCTAATAGTAACCTACTACACTACTGTAACAACACTAGTAATCTACTACACCGATAGTAACCTACTACACCACTGTAACAACACTAGTAATCTACTACACCAATAGTAACCTACTACACCACTGTAACACCGATAGTAACCTACTACACCACTGTAACAACACTAGTAATCTACAACACCAATCGTAACCGACTACAATGCTAAGACCACTTGTCACCTATTACACCACGGTAACACCATTAGTCACCTACTACACCACTGTAACACCACTAGTCACCTACTAAACCACTGTAACAACACTAGTAATCTACAACACCAATCGTAACCGACTACAATGCTAAGACCACTTGTCACCTATTACACCACGGTAACACCATTAGTCACCTACTACACCACTGTAACACCAATAGTAACCTACTACACCACTGTAACAACACTAGTAATATACTACACCAATAGTAACCTACTACACCACTGTAACAACACTAGTAATCTACTACACCAATAGTCACCTACTAAACCACTGTAACACCACTAGTCATCTACTACACCAATAGTAACCTACTACACCACTGTAACAACACTAGTAATATACTACACCAATAGTAACCTACTACACCACTGTAACAACACTAGTAATCTACTACACCAATAGTAACCTACTACACCACTGTAACAACACTAGTAATCTACTACACCAATAGTAACCTACTACACCACTGTAAAATCAGTAGTAACTTACTACACCACTGTAGCACCACTAGTAACCTTCTAACACTGCTCTTCACCTACTACACCATTGAAACATTACTAGTCACCTACTGCATCACTGTAACATCACTAGTAACCTACTAAACCACTGTGACATCACTAGTAACCTACTAAACAACTGTAACACCACTAGTAACCTACTACACCACTGTTACATCACTCGTCTCCTCTAAACCACTGTAACACCAATATTCACTAGTTACACCACTGTAACAACACTAGTCATCTACTACACCAATAGTAACATTCTACACCACTGTAACACACTAGTAACCTACTACACCACTGTAACACCAATAGTAACCTACTATACCACTGTAACAACATTAGTAATCTACAACACCAATAGTAACCTACAACAACACAAAGACCACTAGTCACCTTCTAGACCACGGTAACACCATTAGTCACCTACTACACCACTGTAACACCACTAGTCACCTACTGCACCACTGTAACACCACTAGTCACTTACTAAACCACTGTGACATCACTAGTAACCTACTAAAGAACTGTAAAACCAATAGTAACCTACTACAACACTAAGACCACTAGTCACCTATTACACCACACTAACACCATTAGTCACCTACTACACCACTGTAACAACACTAGTCATCTACAACACCAATAGTAACCGACTACAACACTAAGACCACTAGTCATCTACTACACCACTGTAAGACCACGAGTCATCGACGACACCAATAGTAACCTACTACACCACTGTAACAACACTAGTAACCTACTACACCACTTTAACACCACTAGTCATCTACTACACCAATAGTAACCTACTACACCGCTGTAAAATCAGTAGTAACTTACGACACCACTGTTGCACCACTAGTAACCTTCTTCCCCGCTATAACACCACTCGTCACCTACTACACCATTGTAACATTACTAGTCACCTACTGCACCATTGTAACATCACTAGTAACCTACTAAACCACTGTAACACCACTAGTCACCTACTACCCCACTGTAATGCAATTGTAACCTACGACACCATCGTAACATCACCAGTAACTTACTACACCACTGTAACATGACTAGTAGCTTACTACACCGCTGTAACACCACTAGTAACCTACTAAACCACTGTAACACCACTAGTAACCTACTACACCACTGTAACATGACTAGTAGCTTACTACACCGCTGTAACACCACTAGTAACCTACTTTACCACTGTAATGCCGCTAGTAACCAAGTACATCACTGTATAACCACTAGTAATCTACTATACCACTATATCATCACTTGTCTCCTGCTACACCACTGTAACACCAATATTAACCTACTACACCACTGTAACATCACTAGTAACCTAGTACATCACTGTATAACCACTAGTCACCTACTACACCACTGTAACATCACTTGTCACCTTTTACCCAACTATAACACCAATAGTGACCTACTACACCACTCTAACACCACTGGTCACTTATTACACCACTGTAAAATCATTAGTCACCTACTACACCACTGACACACCACTAGTCACGTACTACACCACTATAACACCACTTGTCACATTCTGTACCACTGTAACACAGTTAGTCACCTACTACACCACTTTAATATCACTAGTCAATAAACTACACCACTGTATCACCACTAATCACCTACTACACCACGGTACCACCAGTAGTCACCTACCTCACCACTGTAACACCACTAGTAACCTACTAAACCAGTGTAACACCACTAGTCAACAAACGACACCACTGTAACACCTATCAACTACTAAACCAGTGTAACACCACTAGTGAACTACTTTACCACTGTAACACCACTAGTCACATACTACACAACTGTAACACCACGAGTCACATACTTCACATTGTAACACCACAAGTAACATATTACACCACTGTAACATCACTAGTCACCTATTACACCACTGTAACACCACTAGTAACCTACTTTACCACTGTGACGCCACTTGTGACCTGCTATACCAGTTGTCTCCTACTACACCGCTGTGACACCACTAGTAAACTACTCCGCCACTGTAACACCACTATTAATCTACTAATAATACACCACTGTAACACCACTAGTCACCTACTGCACCACCGTAACATCACTAATAACCTACTAAACCAGTGTAACACCACTAGTAACCTACTACACCACTGTAACAACGCTTGTCATCTACTACACCACTGTTACATCACTAGTAACTTACTAAACCAGTGTAACACCACTAGTAACCTGCTGCACCACTGCAACAACACTAGTCACCTACTGCACCACTGTAACATCACTAGTAACTTACTAAACCAGTGTAACACCACTAGTTCCCTATTACACCACTGTAACACTGCTTTTTTTAGACATTCTCTCATCTGTCAATGTGATTGTGCTACTGAGTGTACAAAACATTAAGCACACCTGCTCTTTCCATGACATAGACTGACCAGGTGAATCCAGGTGAAAGCTATGATCCCCTATTTATGCCACTTGTTAAATCCACATCAATCAGTGCAGATGAAGGAGAGGAGACAGATTTATGAAGGACTTTTAAAGTGGAACTGATTGCGTTTGAATTACTTTGCATGTATGAAACAAACAGACAATCAGAATATCAGTCAAACATATCACATTTCCAGTTCATGTTACATAACCATCTTCATAAGAAGTTTTAAAAATAGATTATATTTGACTCAACATTCCATGATGTACACTAAGAAATTGTTGGCAGCTTAGATGGATGCAGTTCAATGCATGCTTCATATAATTCACTAATACATTTCTTGATTGTCCAAAAAAGATGACCAGGTTGTAAATCACAGCTGGCCTGGTACATAGTTTGCTGCCTCCATTTGGGACGCACTGTTTCAGTTTCAATGGCTCAATATTTTGGAGAAGACCCGACGAATGTTACTAAGGCTGAGAATGTTAATACAATCAAACTAGCAAGGGCAATGATCACACGTCAGTCATAATGTGGCTAATAGGCTAGTGTATCTATTTATGTAGCAAGCTAAAAACACGGAGCCTAGCGTTAGCTAGATAGCTCGCTAGCTGCTAGGAGGATGTCATGTCATGTCATTGGAGGAGTGAGTGAATTACTTTTCCCCCTCGTTTTTCGGTGGCTATACTCAGCTAGAGGTGCAGGTGTCATTTAGTTAGCTAGCAAGAACTTGAATGACTGTTATCCAGTTAGCATAGCTCTTGCGTTCGCAAATGCACTCGGGCTATCAACTCCGATTTCAGAGCATACTCGTCTGTGTGTGCCAATGCGCTGAATAACCGGTGGTGGAAAAAGTTTCCAATTGTCAATAATTGAGTAAAAGTATAGATGCCTTAATAGAAAGTTACTCATGTAAAAGTGGAAATCACCCAGTACAATACTACTTGACTAAAAGACTAAAAGTATTTGGTTCTAAATATACTTAAGTAATCAAAAGTAAAAGTATAAATAATTTTAAATTCCTTATATTAAGCAAAGCAGATAGCACCATTTTCTTGTTTCTAACATTTACGGATAGCCAGGGGCACACTCCAACACATAATTTATAAAAGATGTATTTGCGTTTAGTGAGTCCGCCAGATCAGAGGCAGTAGGGACGACCAGGGATGTTCTCTTGATAAGTGTTTGAATTAAACAAGCATTCAAAATGTAACGAGTACTTCTGGGTGTCATGGACAATTTAGGGACGTAAAAGTACATTATTTTCTCTAGGAAAATATAAATAGTAAATTAAAGTACAGGTACTCCAAAAAATCTACTTAAGTAGTTCTTTAAAGTATTTTTACTTAAGTACTTTACATCACTGAGAATAACTGATGAATTTACACCAAACCTGCTGAATATGACCGATGTCAGTCAACATATGCAAAAACACTTGTTTGTCACGAACACTCTAGATATGTAAACAGCCGAGCTAACCAGCTATGCTAGGGTGAGTAAAATGGTCATAGTGAGGTGTTCTCTCATTGGTGTCTGGAAGTAGCCAACTTTAGCCAGGCAGGCAAGCTGCAGAAGGACGTGAAGGCTACAATTCCCCATTGTTAATCAGTACAATTTTGACGGCCAACTAGCTGAAAAAGTTTGAGAGGGTTTATCTAATGTTCTTCATATATTTATATTTGAGCTAATCTTGCTCTGGTTAGCATTAGTTCTTGATCTTGTTGAGAGCCTACCTTTTTATGGTTGTTTGATCAATACGATTGTATGTTTCCCAAATGTAAGAGGACTCCCGTGGTTGTGACATATTTGCAGGAATCCATTCAGGTGTATTTTGTGGCTTTTGGCGAATGCTTTCTAATGATCTAAAGTCAAGCTGTCACAACTGTCTGTAAACACACAGACTAGTTCAAAGTGAATGATAGCAGGCCTATGTGGCAATGGCTTGTTTGCGTAAAGGCCTACTGTAGCTCTGATTGCCTATGGTGCACCGGTCAGCGTAGACTCCAGTCCTGGATGAGACAGATGCTTTATTTACTGCAGTGTCTATGAATTGTCCAAACGCACTGCCACTTTCCCACTCTATATTGCTATAGAATTTTCACTAATGCCTTAGTATACGTCATTCTCAAACATTCTAAGAATTTATGAAAATGTGAAAATCACCATATCTAAGTGATCGTTTGTCAAATTTTTTTTTTTAAACAGTGTAATTTTCTTCCTGGGGGTGTTTAGGAACAGCTAAGATTTCATGTTGCTAAAATGCTGTCAGTTCCACTTTAAGCCTTGAGACAATTGAGACATGGATTGTGTATTTGTGCCATTCAGAGGGTAAATGGGCAAGACAAAATATTTAAATGTCTTTGAACAGGGTACGGTAGTAGGTGCCGGGCACACCGTTTTTTTTGTCAAGAACTGCAATGCTGCTGGGTTTTTCACACTCAACAGTTTTCTGTGTGTATCAAGAATGGTCCACCACCCAACGGACATCCAGCCAACTTGACACAACTGTGGGAAGCATTGGAGTCAACATTGGCCAGCATCCCTGTGGAATGCTTTCGACACCTTGTAGAGTCCAAGCCCCGACTAATTGAGGCTGTTCTGAGGGAAAAAGGGGGTGCAGCTTAATATTAGGAAGGTGTTCTTAATGTTTTGTACACTCAGTGTATGCTGACTACTGTATATTTCATTCTCTCTCACATCCACCCAGACAGGAACACAGACAGGAACTCAGACAGGAACTCACAGGTCTGTTGTCTGATTTCGAAAGTAAAGAATCTATCTGAAATAGAAAATGAAATGAATATCTGCACGCCAGTGAACCCAGATATTGTCTAGAGTTAACATACAGCAGCTCAGTCCACATGTAGGCTAGCTAGCTGTTCAATGGAATGACTGGAAAATACATCACATAGAAAAATCCCCTTTTGTCTCCTTTTGAGTTTTCTCCTCGCAGTCCAACACTTAGGTCTTTCACATCATTACTGAACGAGAGCTCATTATTTAGACGTGATGTAAATGAGGCTTTAGCCATGTTAACTGATCGATAAGTAGTCTCTAGGGCGCCTCAAATGCCAAATAGGATCAGGCACCACCAGGGCCATATGGGAAGGACTGTAGAATGGCCATTTGATGTTTTCCTCACATCACATTTCAAAAGACTACATATAGGACAGATTTTTCCATGCTACGCTGGGACAGATGCCTCTTACATACCAGAGCAAATGTATCATTCCTCTCAGTGAATGTGTGGCTTTGTGTATTTATGTGTGGGTAGTGTATGTTAATGTATAGACCTGCTGTGTGTGTTGTGTGAAGTAAGCAGCAGGGAGGGATAAGCATGGGAAGAGGAACAGCCATTCATCTTGGTGGTGACAGGTTTAGGTCAGATAAACCATTGGTGCTGATACTGACTCTGAGTGGAGAGGAGAGGAGCTACCAAGCTTCCCTGGCTACTCCCTACAGGCTTCGTAGCCTATTTTTACATAATAGCTACACAGGCCACTGCACACTCAGCTCCCTCTTTCATACCTCGACACCTCTCTATATAAACTCAGCAAAAAAAGAAACGTCCCTTTTTCAGGACCCTGTCTTTCAAAGATAATTCGTAAAAAATCCAAATAACTTCACAGATCTTCATTGTAAAGGGTTTAAACTGTTTTCCATGCTTGTTCAATGAACCATAAACAATTAATGAACATGCACCTGTGGAACGGTAGGCAATTAAGGTCACAGTTATGGAAAGTTAGGACACTAAAGAGGCCTTTCTACTGACTCTGAAAAACACCAAAAGAAAGATGCCCAGGGTCCCTGCTCATCTGCGTGAACATGCCTTAGGCATGCTGCAAGGAGGCATTATGTGGCCATACTGTGAGACACCTAAAACAGCACTACAGGATGGACAGATGATCGTCCTCGCTGTGGCAGACCACGTGTAACAACACCTGCACAGGATCGGTACATCCGAACATTACACCTGCAGGACAAGTACAGGATGGCAACAACAACTGCCCGAGTTACACCAGGAACGCACAATCCCTGCATCAGTGCTCAGACTGTCCGCAATAGGCTGAGAGAGGCTGGACTGAGGGCTTGTAAGATCTGTTGTAAGGCAGGTCCTCACCAGACATCACCGGAAACAACGTCGCTTATGGGCACAAACCCACCGTCGCTGGACCAGACAGGACTGGCAAAAAGTGTTCTTCACTGACAAGTCGTGGTTTTGTCTCATCAGGGTTGATGGTCGGATTCACGTTTATCGTCAAAGGAATGAGCGTTACCCCGAGGCCTGTACTATGGAGCGGGATTTGGAGGTGGAGGATCCGTCATGATCTGGGGCGGTGTTTCACAGCATCATTGGACTGAGCTTGTTGTCATTGCAGGCAATCTCAACACTGTGAGTTACAGGGAAGACATCCTCCTCCCTTATGTGGTACCCTTCCTGCAGACTCATCCTGACATGACCCTCCAGCATGACAATGCCATGAGCCATACTGCTCGTTCTGTGTGGGACTTCCTGCAAGACAGGAATGTCAGTGTTCTGCAATGGCCAGCGAAGAGCCCGGATCTCAATCCCATTGGGCACATCTGGGACCTGTTGGATCGGAGGGTGAGGGCCAGGGCCATTCCCCCCAGGACGAGTGGGGTAACATCTCACAGCAAAAACGGGCAAATCTGGTGCAGTGCATGAGGAGGAGATGCACTGCAGTACTTAATTCAGCTTGTGGCCACACCAGATACTTACTGTTACTTTCGATTTTGACCCCCCTTTGTTCAGGGACTCATTATTACATTTCTGTTAGTCACATGTCTGTGGAACTTGTTCAGTTTATGTCTCAGTTGATGAATCTTATGTTCGTACACATATTTACATGTGTTAATTTAGCTGAAAATAAACACAGTTGACAGTGAGAGGACCTTTCTTTTCTTTGCTGAGTTTAGCAGGGAGATCAGAAATAAGGGGAACTCATAATATACAGAACTACTATACAGCATCGGTGTGATGTGTTTTAGACAGGGTCCATTTCCTGACCCGCTGCCTGCCTCTCACTGGGTTCTTGTGTGAAGGAGTTGACCCGTGTGCTTTAATGTTGTGGTTCCTTTCTTTCAGCACACTACCCCTCTGGAACCAAACCCAAATCAGCCCAGGGGGCCTTTAATAACCAAGGTCAGTGGGGTCATGCCGACATCACACTGACATCATATCATGTCTGCTGGAGACCACTGAGTTGGCCTGGGTGGGGCCAGAGGCAGGGGAAGGACTGGGCCCTATCTCTGGTCCAAGCTGATACAGCGTTTTCACATCGATAGTCCAATCGTATCACCATACGCAGCCCTATCTGGTATAGATTTGGATCCTGTTGCTCTATCAGATTTGCACATTAAAGTTCAGCCAGATTTTATGCCCATTGCAGGAGACAGAGGGGAGTGTTTATAGCTCAGTGTGTAATAAGCATCACTAAAAGCCGAATTGGATCCAGTTCAAATGGCCATGGCAAATGTGGACTTAACTCAAGGCCCTTTAATTAACCCGTTCAAGGCCTGAATACATTATGCATAAGCCTTGAGCAAAACATCATAAACATATTGCCAAACGCTTTATGTTATTGAGCTAGTAACTGTTTTAGTGAGGGCATAACATGCCCATTTTCAGAATAAGCCCATCTGGCACTTCTGTCACCTTTGGGCCATGCCATTCCTCTCCTTAGGGGGTGCTGCAGAGCAGGTGTCTCCTAAACACGTACGTCTTTGCCAGAGAGAGAGTGGGCGAGAGGAGCGTTAGAGGGGAGGTGAGTGCCTGAGGTGGATGTGAAGGATTCTTGAATGCCCGGTGGCATTTCACACTAGCGCTGGCACGCAGGCCGTGTGGGTGACTCCTGGTGCGTAAAGGTTAGGAAAACGGAGAAAGACAGACACAGTGTGATCAGCTCACAGCAGACAGGAAGGACAGACAGACAGTGCAATTAGCATTTACAGAGAGAGGAGGGTGGAGGAATAGAACGGCTGTGTGGCACTGAGAGGAAGGCGGAGGCACTGCGGAGTACTGAGAGCAGAGAGCGGAGGGGGAGTGGAGAGGGAGGGCAAGGAAGGCGAGGGAGGAGGGGAGGATGTCTAGGAGTCTTTGTGACTGTCGGCTTTACTGTTTCACTGTTTACCCTGGTTAATGCAATGACCCAGAATAAACCACACGGCATACACAATTACTGTACATACACAAAACCTCAACGCTTTACATACACACACTAGACTGCATGCCATACAAAGCTAGCACCAAACTACAGTACAATATCACCAAACTACAGTACAATATCACCAAACTACAGTACAATATCACCAAACTACAGTACAATGTCACCAAACTACAGTACAATGTCACCAAACTACAGTACGATATCAGCAAACTACCGTACATAGAATTGCTGCACACACAGAAGTCACATAGACCCCTATGAAGCTACTCTTTGTACAACAGACACTACCAAACTGTCACCCAATCCTCCTTGCTGAAAACATTGCAGCAACAGTGGACTTCACGAAAGACACATATGTGGCCATAAATGACCATTTACAGTGTCCATGTTCTCATTGTGTCAGTCTGTTTGCACCAACACGTCTGTTTCTTTGTCAATGCGGCCTTTCATGTGGAAGATACTACTGTAGTTACTGTGGCCTTTGTTTTGTCTTACGCTCACACACTGTGTGTGTGTGTGTGTGTGTGTGTGTGTGTCTGTGTCTGTGTGTGTGTGTGTGTGTGTGTGTGTGTGTGTGTGTGTGTGTGTGTGTGTGTGTGTGTGTGTGTGTGTGTGTGTGTGTGTGTGTGTGTGTGTGTGTGTGTGTGTGTGTGTGTGTCTGTGTCTGTCTCTCTGTGTGTGTGTGTGTGTGTGTGTGTGTGTGTGTGTGTGTGTGTGTGTGTGTGTGTGTGTGTGTGTGTGTGTGTGTGTGTGTGTGTGTGTGTGTGTGTGTGTGTGTGTGTGTGTGTGTGTGTGTGTGTCTTTTTATTTCTCTCCACAGAAGGTTGCAGGATGATGAAGAAGAAAAGTCCAGGTCAGATCCGGCGCAGCAAGTCTCCTGCTGAATCGAGTGAGCTCATTATTGTCTGATCTATAATGTGACTGCCCATGGAAGCCCACACCCGACATAGACTGGCTTCGTCACATAGACTATTACAGAGTTACTACTACTCACCCCCTTACTCTCAGCATCCAGCCACCCTGATTCCAAAAGCAGCTAGATTTAAACCAACTGATATGGATGTGCATGTGGTTTTTATTGTTTATACATGTCATTAATATAATATGAGTTTTTTCTTTTGTTTTTCTTTTGTTTCATTTCTTTCTTTCTTTCTTTTTTTCTAAATGTCGAATTATACTTTATGTCTGTAATCTGCATGTCGTTGTCCAGGATTGCATTGCTCAGACGAGGTGTTTAAACGCTGGTGCTCGTTGTCTGCCCTGCGAGTGAGACAGTGAGGCAGACGGTGTTTACTGGTGGGAACTGTCCTCTCACCGTAACGCAGCACCTCCTGCACGCCTCACCACCCCAAACCCCCACTAATACATAGAAATGGGGACACCCAAAAAATCCAGCCTTTGTTTGATCAGGATCATCTGCACAGATTACGAATCCCAAAAGGAGACGAATACAGATCTGCTGTCCTTTAAGCATTGATTTTTTTTAAATTATCAAATAAACATGAAAAGAAAACAAAGATAGTGGAGGACTGCGCTCAGAGCGGTTATTATCCTTGACGTACGCTGTCCGTCTCAACGAGAGGTGCCAACGAGATTTGAGGTACAGAGGTTTGAAGAGAACGCTCAGGAAGGGGCAGCAGTCTCCCTCCGCTCTAACTACTAGACCAGTTGGAACCACTGATTATACAGGTCAGAGGGTTCACTACATGGGCCGAGGGATTATGGCACGAGGGACCGTTAATTAGGCACTTTATTCTCACACCTTGAACAACTCAAAATCAATTCATCCAGTGACATGACCAAGTAGGCTAAAGCACACACACGCGCACCAGGTGCTACCCTAGCTGACGTGTCAGGCTGGGGTGTAGTGTAGAATGTTGCTTGGTGTCACCCTGTCACCCTGTGTCACTCCACAGTGAGTTGGCTGGCTAGTCTAGCTGGTGGCGGGTGGATGTGAGGTCAGTGTGTCCTCCCAGCCAGACTCTGCTGCCCCGACTCCCTCTCTCAGTGCTCTTGAATATTTCAGTGAGAGCTGGTGGGGGGTCGGGGGAGGGCTAGCCCTTAAAGGCAGCAGATGGACAGCCAAGAGGCTAGTATTCCTCCTAATGTACCCAAGGTTAAGCAGCCTCTTTACAGTCAAGACATGAGAGTAGGGTGGCCACCCGGGTGGGTGATGGATCAGGAGGGGTGGGGAAACACATAGGGTAGAGGGGCCCCAGTCAGACACATTATCAATGACACCATCACACTGTTTTCTTTTGGGATTCTTTCATTATTGTACATGTAAGTCATCCAACATATACCCTTTTAACAATCATACAGTTTTGTATTGAGTACTGATACACCAATTACTTAGCCTTCATAGTTTCAGACGTGGATGGAGGCAGAAATGCTGTATGTTGCTGTTGTTCCCGGGACCACCCTTGGTCTGCAAATGGTTTCTTTGATATATTTCTAAATGGCATATGTTTAGTTTCGGCGTGGATGGAGGCAGAAATGCTGTATGTTGCTGTTGTTAGGACTTGGTCTGAAATGGTTTCTTGTATATTTCTTATATGTTTATTCGGCTGGCTTACTGATATGGTTTCTACCTGTCGAGCATGCTTGCCCTCTTATACATCAACCCCAATATTAACCCCTATACCCCAATATACCCCAATATTAACCCCTATACCCCAATATACCCCAATATTAACCCCTATACCCCAATATACCCCAATATTGAATCCTATACCCCAATATACACTAATATTAACTCCTATACCCCAATATACCCTAATATTAACTCCTATACCCCAATATTAACTCCTATACCCCAATATACACTAATATTAACTCCTATACCCCAATATACACTAATATTAACTCCTATACCCCAATATACACTCATATTAACCCATAGACCCCCTTTCCCCCGGGGTGGTTTGGGTTTTACTATTTTATTAACACTTTTGTTTTGTTGTTTTGTTTTATTTCAAATGTTTTGTTCTTTTGAAATAAAAGCCATGTCTTCAGTTATCTGTGGTGCATGTTTCTGTTTAACCCCTGCTTCTGATTTATATTGAACGACTGGAATCAGACTAACAGTTGGCTGTATGTGACAGGAGAAGTTAAGCTCCTGGCCATTATACTGCCATACACCGTATATACCTACAGCCATAGACCAATCTTCTGCAATAGGCTATGGACTAGAATAGATTAAGCATCTGTTTATTGCCTTCCCCACCTAGTTCTGTAGATACTGCTTTCTTGTCATTCTCTCGACATGACACTGCTACATTTGAGTCCGTTCTTGGCTTTTTAGTTTTGTTTTCCTGGTTTTAGTTAAACAGACATTTTAGGTCTGGATGAAGATATGAACTTCATTGCATTGGAGTTGGCTTCATCTGCAAAGCTCTTGCTCCACTGTGCCTGTTTACAATTCAGACTGGAAGAGAGGCTAGCCATCTGTTTCAAAGTCTTTCCTTAAGGATTCTGTTTTTCTCTTCAAGACAAAAGCCTTTCAAAAAGTCTTACTACACAAACTACGACACATCACACCACTCTCAGATGTAAACACTGTCAAGGCCAGGGTATCCTAGCAACCTGCCAGGGCTGTAGAGCAATGGCCTCTCCAGCAGAGAGGAACAAACAGGGACCTGGTCAGTCAATCAGCCGCCCAGAGAGACTCTGTCTACAACCAAGTGAGGGCAAGGCCCAGGAATGACCCTACTCTGGGGCCAAGGAGTCCTGGCATACACACTGTCTAATTCACTGGTCTCTCTCTCTCTCTCTCTCTCTCTCTCTCTCTCTCTCTCTCTCTCTCTCTCTCTCTCTCTCTCTCTCTCTCTCTCTCTCTCTCTCTCTCTCTCTCTCTCTCTCTCTCTCTCTCTTTCTTTCTCCATTTACCTTTCGTATTCTCTCTCTTTTCTCTCTTTCTCGCTCCGTTTGGGTTCTCACAGCCAATGGGACGGCCTCCAGCAGCCAGCTCTCCACCCCAATTTCCAAGCAGTCCCCCACCTCCACCCCCAACAGCCCAGGCATCCACCGCAAGCAGAAGGTACCCCATTCACTCCACTACCTAAATACCACTACCTATCCCTCCCTCTCTCTTTCCCCTCTCTCAAACTGCACCTACAAGCCCAATAGCTTAGCTCCGAACTCATTGAAGAGGATGTGTCCCCGAGCTCGTTCAGATTATGATCCTCCATGTTTTTCCCTGTAGGATCTCTACCTGCCCCTATCTCTGGATGATGATGATTCTCTTGGGGAATCCATGTAGAGCCTCCTGTCTGTCAGCTGCTGCCTGCCTACCCGTCTCCCCCTGGCCTGCCACTCGGAGGTATCTCTGGTGCTCTCCACCTTCACTGACGGCCAGTGTCCTCTAGTGTACTATCCGGGAGGACTTCTCCATTTGATCTCTCCCTGGTGCCACGTGCTATGTCTACCTGACCTTGGCCACCACGGCTGTTCCACCTTTTGCTGCTTGAGAATTCACCACTAGATCTTGTTTTTTATATCCTATGTTTTTAAGAATGTATATGCTGGGCGTATACGACAATGATGTACGAATTACTGCATCTAACAAATTCGCCAAGTCCTTCTATTGTGTGAAAGTCCAGGGTTTACTCTTATGCTCTCAGAAGGGGCACATCATTTACTAACAAGCAATTTCAAAGATGCAGTTCCCACAATGTAACTACAGAAGTGTATTTTTTCCCCAGTTGAAAACCATGCATTCTGATATAGGGCAAATCACACATTTCTACGATTTTCCCAATTCAAGTGCACAATTCCAAGCAGCAAATTGACTATTTCTCTGGGGTGTAGTAGTCAGTAGTCACGTTTTGCTCATAATGTCCCTCTTTGTCCTCTCTCTTTCTGTGCTATGGTTCAAGCTGTTAAAAGTAACGGGAACATTTTTAGGGGAAGGCGCTTTAGCCGTGAGAGGTGAATGTCCTCCTTTTCATCTACTGTAAATACTGTGTATAGCCATTGCAACATCCCAGCTAATGCCTAACATTCATAACTATGCTTTCACAAAGCGTCAATCCATCGCCTGCCAAACGTTGAGTCAACATAACATGTTTTCTGTGCATCGTCTATCTATGAGGTCTTCAAAAACCGCAAGGCACAGTGGAGCCAAGCGGCTTTGAAACCGTGGGCATGTAGAGTAGGGTTACTGGGGTAAGTTATACTAGTGTGTACAAACCAACCAAAGCCAGAAAAAAAAATTGCCCTTTTTAAAACAAACAAGCACGTCCTTTTAAAAAAATGAAATAACGGTTTACGATTCTTAAATGTATTTTGGTGATGATTATTTGAACTCCTTTTTGTGACTGATTCTACGATGGAGACTTCAATGGAGATGCGATACAGCCAGGTGTACTTATATTGAGGCAAGTTTAGAATAAATGATCCTGACAATAAAACAAAATGTCAAAGCCAAAGTATATATTGTATCAAGCAACGTGGAAATCTAAAATGTAGATCATCTGTCCTTCCCCCAGTGGAGACATACCTGTCTGCTATTGTACTCTGTACTGTCTGTTTGTTACTGGGGCCTCCCATGAGACCATTCTAACCAGACCATGTCCATGTAGGGTAAATAGATTTTCACCAGCACAGAAAACAATAGAGTAGAGCTTCTCACATTTTGCATGGCTAAATCTTTTTTCTTAGTGCTTATTGGTTGAATACAAAAGTTTAGATAGGAGGAAATTGAATTGTTTGTTCGAAGAAAAAAAAAGTATTATTAAAAAAAATGAAGTAATATATATGTCTAAAACATTGTTCCTTTTCTTGACGAGTCACACATGAATGGTTATAGTAACGTCATGTTCCTAGAGAGGATGTCCGGCGAAATCTGATTAACACATCATTGTGTTATAGTGCAGGCATATGGACATTTTTCTGTGGCGGTCGTCCCAAAGAATAGTGTGAAATACTAGACCAAGTATTACGTATGTAAGGTATTTACGTATGTAAAGTGATCCAGTGTGAACCTCTCTCTGGACCTGACCCAAATCTGACCCAAATGAGCAGCACAACACACTCTCGACTACTTACACCCGCCATCTGCAGGGAGTGATGTCACTGTGATGTCAGCACTACAGCTGCATGTCCACTTTCACATCTTCTGGGAATCAACACTTTGTCAAATAAAAGTCTCTTCTGGAGAATTCAGTTCTACTTTATCTCACCAGCTGTTCAATATCTTGTCTCTTTGCCCCAGATTTTCTACAGTTTAACATGAACAGTGTCAGTCGGTTGTTTTGTGTGATGCTGCCACCACCCTATAATTACAGGAGGTGTGGGGCCAAACTCTCACCTCCAGTGGTGCCTCTTTTTTTTGGATTGCCGTCTTTTGATAAATAAAAAAAAATTATTCAAAAAAAACAAAACAAACAGGAAAACTAAGACATGGCCTCTTTGTTAACAAACTGTTTGTAGAGCATTTTTAAATGTCTTGAATTGTGGAGCTGCCATCAGCGCAGTGTGATCTCTCATACATTGTTTTTGATAGAATGCCAGGGTAACTATATCATAGTGCAGACATACTCTCTTTCTGTTCTCTCTGAATGAATCTCTTGATGGAATGAATTGGGTTACTGGGAAATGTACAACGTCCTCTTTAATGGTGTTTTTTGCAATGTCACAGTGGCTTGTTTCAGTGCTTCACTCTATGTATTAACCAATTCCCTTTTGCAATTAAAAGAGTTGTGTTCCACCTCCCGTTCTGGCTGTACTCAAATGATGGCTGTTCGCTCAGTCTTAACTGAGCAACACAATTTTACATTTCTGTCTCATTGTTTTAGCCACACCACTGCCATACATACACACAGTACCAATCCATATTCACATCCATGAATCTCATCATGATGAAGTCACAATCACAGTCCATCTCCAGTCTGTTTTTGATCATTACTAGGTGTGGTCTGTGTTGCAACCGTCGGTGGATTTAGAAAGGGATTTTAAGTGATCATATCACCCTTTAAAAATAGCAAGGGAAACAACTGTGATACGTTACCATGGTAACACAATACAAGCCCTATCCTATACCTATGTCCCTTGGTACAGGTTTTGGGGATGTATTTGACAGTGTCCATGTGAGTGTGTTTTATTCTGTGCGTGTGTGTGCGCAAGTGCGCGCGTGCATGTGTGTGTCCGCATGCGTGTTTGCGCATGTGTGTTCATGGTAGGGGGAAGTCTGGATGAGACGTTAAGAGGTAGAAAAGAGCAGACGCTGTGTGAAAAGCAATGGTATTACTATTCTGTTCATGATCACCATTTTGGCCGTCTCAATCACCATGGTAACCGGGAGTCTCTCTCAACAGTAAACGTTAATCTCCAGTTTAAACAGGGGGTGTCTGGGAAATGAATTGCACTGTACACAACTGGGGACTGCTCCCCACGTTTACACTGCTTTCAATGCAGCTGAGACAGTGGCACTTTAGTAGACATGCCGAAGCTACTGCCAAGCACTGAACCACTGCTACTGCTGTTCTGTACTGTTTCCTCTGGTAAAAACCTAACCAGACGTCTGGAAGACATTCTGTCTCACCAAAGAGCATGTGTCCCAGACAAGTCATAAAGACAGAATAGCATGTCTGATTTTCAAGTAGTAAATACATCTATAGACAGACAAAAGGTGTCTAAATCCATCATATAATTTACTACAGTATATCTTAAATGTTAGTCATGATTTACCAAGATTTGAATGCAAGTGCAACTAAGGGCTCTTTTATGTCTGGATCGCTGAGGAGTTACAGATTGCGTTCACCGTGAATGCAGTCTCCGCGAACGCGGGAACATTGCCTTTAAATTTCAATCACGCTGTAAAGCTGAACTTCCGCCATACGGATTGAATAGAGCCCTAAAACTGCAGTAAGACAATCCTAAGAAAAAGCATTTATCAACACATGTACTTAACCACCTGTACAAGCTAAATACATCCACAATAACTGTGTACCTTACACTATTCAATTCAGATGCATGTAATTCATCCACTTGGATATGACATCCTACAGTTACTGTATATAAACTCAGGCATTCCTCTAACTTGGTGCAAAAACGAATTGGTCCTCATAAACCCCAGCACACCCGCAGAGAGATGGTCAACCCTAATGACTACCTTATGCAATCATGCGCACACTCTCAACATACAGTACAAGTAAAATGTTTGGACACACGTGCTCATTCAAGGGTTTTTCTTTATTTTTTTAAACTATTTTTTACATTGTAGAATAATAGTGAGGACATCAAAACTTTGAAATAACACATATGGAATCATTTGGGAACCCAAAAAGTGTTCAACAAATCAAAATATATTTTAGATTCTTCAAAGTAGCCACCCTTTGCCTTGATGACAGCTTTGCACACTCTTGGCATTCTCTCAACCAGCTTCACCTGGAATACTTTTCCAACAGTCTTGAAGGAGTTTCCACATATGCTGAGCACTAGTTGGCTGATTTTCCTTCACTCTGCGGTCCAACTCATCCCAAACCATCTCAATTGGGTTGAATTCAGGTGATTGTGGAGGCCAGGTCATCTGATGCATCGCTCTATCACTCTCCTTCTTGGTCAAAAAGCCCTTACACCGCCTGGAGGTGTGTTGGGTCATTGTCCTGTTGAAAAACAAATTATGGTTCCACTAAGCGCAAACCAGATGAGATGGTGTATCACTGCAGAATGCTGTGGTAGCCATGCTGGTTAAGTGTGCCTTGAATTCTAAATAAATCACAGACAGTGTCACCAGCAAAGCACCTCCACACCTCCTCCATGCTTCACGGTGGGAACCACACATGTGGAGATCATCTGTTCACCTACTCTGCGTCTCACAAAGACATGGTGGTTGGAACGAATAATCTCAAATTGGACTCATCAGGACTCATTTCTGAGGCTGGTAGCTCTAATGAACTTATCCTCTGCAGCAGAGGTAACTCTGGGTCTTCCTTTCCTGTGGCAGTCCTCATGAGAGCCAGTTTCATCCTAACACTTGATGGTTTTTGCAAATGCACTTGAAGAAACTTTCAAAGTTCTTGACATTTTCTGTATTGACTGACCTTCATGTCATGATGGACTGTCGTTTCTATTGGTTTATTTGAGCTGTTCTTGCCATAAATGGACTTGGTCTTTTACGAAATAGGGCTATCTTCTGTATACCACCCCTACCTTGTCACAACACAACTGATTGGCTCAAATGCATTAAGAAGGAAAGAAATTCAACAAATGATCTTTTAACAAGGCACACCTGTTAATTGAAATGCATTCCAGGTGACTACCTCATGAAGCTGGTTGAGAGAATGCCAAGAGTGTGCGAATCTGTCATCAAGGCAAAGGGTGGCTACTTTGAAGAATCTCAAATATAAAATATATCTGTTTAACAATTTTTGGGTTACTACATTATTCCATAAGTGTTATTTCATATTGTTGACGTCTTCACTAATTATTCTACAATGTGTAGAATAGTAAAAATAAAGAAAAAACCCTTGAATGAGTAGTTGTGTCCAAATTGGTACTGTAAATACACACATGCTTGCACACACACAAACACACACACACTCATACACAGACATACTGTACACCATATGACACAGTTGATTCGAATTAGACAGGGTTTTTGGACATATCTGTAAAATATTATCTTACCAGACTCAACATTCTACCATGGTGCTAGGAATCCCCAAATAGAGTCCATTTAAGAGACCATTCAAACCTTTATACAATACTGTATGCAGGGGTGATGCTTTCATGAATAACCAATACTATCATCAATGGGGTTGTAAAGAAATGTTCCTCACTACAATATTACTCAACAATAATAAACAGATTGAAAAAATAGTTACATTTGTTCGATAATGTAGCTAAAAAACGAACGTTGTTCTCGTGTATTATTTGTAACAACTCGAAGGGCGGTTTACCGTAGAAGGCTAGTCAGCAACAGACTTAACAGCCATAAGTCATCCCCTGTCAGCCGTGGATCATAGAGCTATTCATCTGTGGTCATTACTGAGCATCGTCACTGATCACAATGACTGATAAACACTGAATATGTATAGCACATTAGTCAACAGATGGCCCAAACTGCCTTCTTATAGTTCACGTTCCTGTTCACGTTCATCTCATTTGCTGGTTGAGCTGTCCGTGTGTACGATTCTCTGTCAGGCCCTCTTTTTGTGCCTTTGTTTCCATCAATATTCATTTTGCGAGAAACTCCTTTTGCTCGTGGATATTTCTACTGTTATCGACTTTAGAAGGAAAAGAAACAAACTTTCCGTAGTTTAGAGGTTAGTTTGCAAAATTATAGAATTAGACCTGTGGCTTGCTGTATGTTCCTTTAGTTTCTCATATGTGAGTTTTGTCTCCAAAAAAAAACAACTTATCTTTGTAAAATGAAACCTTTTTAAGTCAGATTGCATGCTTTTTAAATCCCACGAGTAGACTACATTGTACCAATATTGAGGTCGATTGGGTTTTTTATGGTCCTTACACAACTGTACAATGTAAAGATCAAAACTGAGTGAAATTTAAAATACAAAGCTATCATTTTTGTGAACATTGCTGTCATGTAAAAAAAAATAATCAACAACAAATAAATTTGATTACATGAAAACACGATCTGCTTTGTCTGTTTCCCTGGTGAATGCTGTCACCCTGGTGAATGCTGTCACATGAAAATATAATACATCCACACAATAATAAATCCACACAATGCATTACAAGTATCCTTCTAGTTCAGGGCCTTACCCACTGAACAAAAATATAAACGCAACATGCAACAATTTCTAAGATTTTGCTGGAACTGTAACATGCAGTCGTACACGTTGAACCAGAGCATCCCAAACATGCTCATTGGGTCACATGTCTGGTGAGTATGCAGGCCATGGAAGAACTCTGACATTTTCAGCTTCCAGGAATTGTGTACAGATCCTTGTGACATGGGGCCGTGCATTATCATGCTGAAACATGAGGTGCTGGCGGCGGATGAACGGCACGACAATGGGCCACGTGGTCTGCGGTTGTGAGGCCGGTTGGACGTACTCCCAAATTCTCTAAAACGACTTTGGAGACGGTTTATTGTAAAGAAATTAACATTAAATAAAAAAAATCAGCATGCTAAATTCTCTCTCCATCAAAATTTCAGACATCTGTTGCATTGTGGTGCGTGACAAAACCACACATTTTAGAGTGGCCTTTATTGTCCCCTGCACAAGATGCCCTGCACAAGCTGCACCTGTGTAATGTTGGATGGATTATCTTGGCAAAGGAAAAATGCTCACTAACAGGGATTTCAACGAATTTCTGCAATTTTGTTTTGATAAATAAGCTTTTGTGCATATGGACATTTTGGTGATCTTTTATTTCAGCTCATGAAACATGGGACCGACACTTTACATGGTGCCTTTATATTTTTGTTCAGTGTAATTTCATTGTGCCCAGTGGGTAGCATCAAAAAGTAATTAAACTGTTACGCAGCGGATACAAGCGTGACATTTGGTAGAGCTTTTCTTTGGGATGTATTCATTGATATTAGAAGGGGTGCCCAAATGTTGGGGCAATTGTGTAATTTACTCTGAATGTGACCTTAAACTGGAGATGGTCATTCTAACATTGGCTTTTACATTACGCTGCAATTTTCTAATGTCACCTTGATATGAAACCGTTAGGGTAAAAGCCTGTTAGAACAACCATCCCCAGTTTTAGGTTATATTCAGAGTAAATTACCCGTGTTCTCAATAAATTAACTCCTAGGATGTGATGGCAATTTTTTTTACTTGATAACATGGTGTTTTTCAAGCGTCAAATTTGGTAGAGATTATCTTTGACATGTATTACCTGATATTAGAAGGGGTGATGAGAAATTGGGGCATGGCACCCCAATTTCCTTTTTTACTTAATCCAATATGGCCGCCAATATAGAATCAGATTTTTTTTTGCTGTTGAATTTTTGCCTTATATAATCAAAATATTGTGTATTTGTGAGTAGTGGACCAGTCTTCAACAATATGCCATTATATGTCATAATTTTGTTGAACTACTACATGAATCACCTTAAAAACATCATGTTAACAAGCTTAAAAATTGGCAACACCAACACCCTAGGAGTTACATTATGCAGCTAATTTATTGAGACCATGGCTAACAACAGTCAATATACAGTAGAAAGCTCCATTTTAACAAACCTAACGCTATGATTCATCTAAGCGATGACGGTAGCGCTATAGGTTTGGGGGATGTGTCAGAAATATTTTTGCTATTTTCACAACCACAGGTATCAGCTCAGTTGCTGCGTTGGCGTGAAAGGGCTGGGTTTTGATGAATAAACAAGTTGTGGGTGTGTCGATGCTTGGCTCCTCACGGGCCAATCAAAAGGTGCTCCATGGCTATATATGTGGTTGCTTTAAGTTCTGTATTTATAGTCTATGTGTCACGCGCTTTGGTCCGATCCTTCGTCCACTGAAGAAAGCCGTTACACTATGATGTATTGCCTTGGAATCAACTCCAATTCCAATGTTAGTCCATTAGTTTGTTAAACAGCTTATAGAAACAAAATAGCAAAATGTAAACCTTTGCTAAATGCGTTAACTTGAACCTGTCTGCAGTCCACATTGTTCTAAGTAACTGCATGGCTTTAATGTGGAAATATATACATAGCATTCACCCTGATATAGGGGCTAGGCCCCTCATTATGGCTGAGCGTGGATATGTTGTCTATAAGCAAGATTAAATTCATTATTGACAAATCCTAAAAAGAGAGCGAATAATTCAAAGCAAAACAACTTATTTGAAATAGGCCTTGTCTACAGTAACACTTACAGGCACCATACTTATGGGCTTCCTGTTGGCAAAAAATGTCAAAACAACGCAAACCATGGAGGGTTTTACACACATCCAAACTTTTCACAGTAGCTGGACAAAGATCCAATATAAAGAGAATATCCACTCACCGTTATACTGCTCCCAAATATGTTTTATATACATATTGGAACCATTTTACAGATTGCATTCCCACTTATCCAGAAGTGGCATTGGACAGTGAATCATTCTAATAAGTTTGCTTGTTTTTCATTGAGTTGAATTAAAACAATCTGTTTTGTTTTTTAAATGTAATGATATCATAACATCTCCAGCATAAAAAAAGACACAACGCAACGCTGTTGAGCCAGCCTTCGTTATAGTAGGCCTCGGGCAAGGGTGGCTAACGGAGGGCTTAGTTTTACAAATATAAAATGGAAAACAAACAATTACTACAGGAAAATAACTTCTAAATACGAGGTTCACCCTCATTATTGTTATTTTATTGTGTCACTTTTCATTTTTTTACTTTTTGTTTATTTAGTAAATATTTGATTAACTCTATTTTCTTAAAACTGCATGGTTGGTTAAAGGCTTGTAAGTAAGCATTTCACGGTAAGGTCTACACACCTGTTGTATTCGGGGGCAAGTGACAAATAGAATGTGATTTGATTTATTCACAGAGGTTCTCATCTCTCGTTTCATGATGGTCATGGACACATGTAGCCTACATCATGGAGGGAGTTTTACTCACGTCCAAAGCATGGCTAAAATAATGTATGCCTGCCTACAATGCATAGATAAAAAGGGAATGTCAGCTCACTGTTTTGCTCCTCTCAAATTTCATATTTTAATAAACCTTTGGTGATTAAGATTTATTTCCAAGCAATCTCATGAGCCAAACGCTTTATTGACGGTCTTGACTATCCTACTGTACTTGATTAGCTACATTAGACAGGACAAGAAGAAAAAACGCTTCATTGAGCAGGGGGGGGTTCTATGTTTCCACGAAGTATACAGGCACCAAATCACATCTTGTTCTATGGGCAGTGTGCATAACGGCTGAAATGCTTCGTTTCCACTGTCAAAATCCATGCAATAACCAACTGCGTCACCACTAAAACCAATTTTTGGTTGGTCTTAAATATCCCTACCAGCGTTGCCTGAAATTAGCACTTTGAATCATGTTTTTAAGGACACCCCTCATATTTCCACCCCTCCCATCTGAGCGCAAGCATGCTGATGTTAGACAGGTAAATTGCCGAACCTGGCGTTAGGCCTGGAAGATGTCAGTGCGACAGTCTTTACTTGACGAAATTGCAAACTAACTTGCGTTTGACACTAGCTCTGCCTTAACGCCAGACGAAAATAGAGTCCGTAATATTAATTGCTTGAAAAACTAGGCACTTCTCAATATAAAACATAGCTCAAGGAAGTAATTGTGGATAGGAACACATCTATCCATCAGAGCATTAAGATGAATAATGTACCACTGCTTAAAAATGGGAACCTAGATTTGTTTTTCCACCTTCCAAGCGAAAAATCGGATATGCTAGGCCTGATCATTGTAGATTCCTACCCACCTGTGCCCTAAAATTGATATTGAGTGGGACACATACAAAGAAGATAATCTACAAGACTCAACAAGAGAGAAGCGAGGAAAAGGCATCTGAAAGAAAGTTGGGAAGACAACCAAGCTTCCATGTAAGTTCTATGACTTTCTCAGAAAATCCTAATAACAAACAGGAGCTTTTAAAAATGTTGACACAGAAGGTGTGCCAATGAATTTGAAGATGGTAAAGAGATATATGCTACAATCGATGAGTCTGTGGTCACAAAAAGGGTGCTCTGACATCAATGGTGGAATGTGACCACGAAGAGGCAGATACAAGAGTATGCCTTCATCTTTAAGATTCCCTTCAAAAGTGTGCACAAACCATGATCATTTGAACAGTGGATATAGACATCATTGTCCTCCTTGCTGGGCTGTTCTTCCATCATACCAACTTGGTGGTTGGATAATGCCAGCAGATCAAGATGTTGGTTGTCTCCCCAACCCCTTGATCTGGATTGAAATGAACACCCCTTCTTAAATGTTTTCATATCATCTGAGGAATGTTTGTACCAAATGTCATGCTTTTATCTGTTGCATAATGTTTTTTTATGGTCAAATACCAGCTATTATGGCAGCCATTTACAATTTTTTTGATAACTCGTTTCAGTGTTCCCTTTGAAATGGGCACCCATTCTGGGATGTTTTAATAGTCCTGAGGGAATGTTTCTACTAAATTTCATGGTTGTATCCACTTCATAACGTTTTCTCCTCTAAGGCCATGGACTATTGTGAATAATCACGATCAACTCATACACCACAACACATGACTCGCAAGACACAGATCAAACAGAGAAGAACACTGAGTGCTCCATAGCCGAAGCCATGTCCCTCTGATCTGATGGCCATGTGGAATGAATGTGTGGCTCTAGTGCCCTCTGCTGCAGGACTGAAGTTCTGCCATCGACAGACCCCAGCATGAGCCATAGACCGGATGTCGTGGTGCTCTTGGCTCTGGAGACTGACAGCCAGATCGTGCTGCGTCGGAAGTTGAACTTGACTCCCTCCCTAGTGTTAGGGTTATGGCTAGGGTTAGGGTTGTATTTGAGGATAGGGTTAGGGTTTAATCGGGATGTGGATATGAAGCTAGGGTGAGGGTTAGAGTTAGGTTTAGTTCAACTCTAGCTCAACCAAAACCCAAACAATAACTTCACGGCCACATCCCTAATCCTAGCCTCAACCACAACACTAATACTAACCAACTCTAACCCTAATGTGGCTTTAACCCTTATTTTGGCATAACACTAACCTAGTTTATCACCACTGGCTATTAATGATATTGGCCAGAACAACACCTTGGCTTGTCTGCCATCTGGTGCCTGCCTCATCAGGGCATGACGAGTACATCCCTTTATTTCTCACCTTTCCTTAGGAATGTGTAGGACTTGCCACGGCATGGAGTAGTTGACTAAGGGCCCGATTCAGACAGGTTATCTCCACCATTTTAGACCTTTACCTATGCAGGCCATTCCTATGCACTTCTCAGCTGAAAACCCTCCCACTTGCTGGCCAACAGATTTTCTCATGGCGTTTTTATTCAATAGGGTTTTCAGCACATTTTTCCGAAAGACATTCATTCAAATTTGGTGTACCTTTTAATTAGCATTTTCTCGACAGAATCACTAGAATATACGGACAGATGGTTCAAAATATTAGAGTTCAATTAAAGACAGCCATGTAAATACACACATCTTCTCTCCTTTCAGCACCAATTGTTATATTTTAAAATCCTCTTACGTGGTATATTATTTAGGGTTAGGAAAGTTTTTATAAATAATAAATAAAAAAACAGGTTTGGAGAGCCTTTATGTGCTAAATATATTGGGGAATAAAAATATACAGTGGTTTGAATCTTCCTGAAAGTTGCCTTATTCAATTGTTCAATCCATAAAATATTGGGTGAGATGTGGGGGTGAGATGTGGGGGTGAGATGTGGGGGTGAGATGTGGGGGTGAGAAGTGGGGTGAGATGTGGGGGTGAGATGTGGGGTGAGATGTGGGGTGAGATGTGGGGTGAGATGTGGGGGTGAAATGTGGGGGTGAGATGTGGGGTGAGATGTGGGGGTGAGAGTGGGGGTGAAATGGGGGTGAGATGTGGGGGTGAGATGTGGGGGTGAGATGTGGGGGTGAAATGTGGGGGTGAGATGTGGGGGTGAGATGTGGGGGTGAGATGTGGGGGTGAGATGTGTACAATAGGGGTCGAACAGTAGTACTATAAATCTACACTAATAATCCTCACTAATCATGGAACTGTGACAACAACGGTCCAGTCATTGTGAACCATGCATCAGGCTCCAGATTTAAACTGCTACGTTTGGTTTGCCTTCCATAATGATTCGAATAGGCTACATGTCCCAAATTATTGCACAGCTTGTAATATGTTAGCCCAGATATTCCCAAACAGGGGTGTGTGCAATGCCGTCAGGGGTACGCTAAATAAAAACGCGATTCACAATTTTTTTTTAAAATACTTTTTTTTTTTCTCATCACATTTTCACAGTCTCGTTTTACTTCCAAAAATAAAATTAGACCATCTAGTGTTCAGTGAAATAACAACACAATGTCAAATACAGGGAGCCTAGTCAAATAATTAACATCCAATCACATTAACCGGTACGTAGCTGCTGCTCATTCCATTTGAAAATGGATAAATGGTTAAAAAATAGTAAGGCTCGCGTCCATAGAGACACATACAGTACCAGCTCTACTGGTAGTACTGCTACTACCAGCAGTACTGCACCTGCATCTGTCGAAGACAAGTTGTTCTGCTTCCACGAGCACATCCAATGCTAGCATCAGTAATTCTACATTTGTTGTGAGCCCTGCTAGCATGGACACTGACAGATGTGAATCTGATGCAGCCGAAGAGCTACTGCCCCCTTACCCGGGAAAGCACCGAACAACAGACAGGGATGTTGGACCATCGAAGAGGTGCAAATATGAGAACTACATTGATTTGGGGTTCACTTATATTGGGAGTAGTGCCTTTCCTCAGCCACAGTGTGTTTATATGTGCAAAAGTACTATCTCACAACTCGATGAAACCTTCACTCTTGGGCAGACATTTAGAAACAGAACAAGGCTTTTTGAAAAATATGGTTTTTTTTAGCGAGAATTAAGACGACTTTCGAGTAGTAAGACATGTATAAAAGCAACAGATACCATTAATAAGAAGGGGCTAGAAGCGTCTTATATGGTGAGCTACCGAGTGGCTAGGACAGGCAAGCTCCATACCCTTGTGGAGGACTTAATTCTTCCTGCTGCCGCGGATATGGCTGGGACCATGCTGGGGGTAAAGGCCAAAAAAACTATACAGACAATGACTTCATCAAACAACACTGTTTCATGACGCATCAGTGACATGGCAGGAGATGTTTTGAAACAATTACTACTTCGCATACAAGCCAGTGAATGATATGCGTTACAGCTGAATGAGTCAACAGACTTGGCGGGCCTGGCACAGTTCCTGGTATATGTCCGTTACGTTTATGGGGGGTCAATTAAGGAAGACATCCTCTTCTGCAAACCACTGGAAACCAGGACAACAGGAGAGGATATTTTTTAAGTACTGTACAGCTTTGTGACATCAAATGGACTTTGGTGGTCAAGATGTGTTGGTATCTGTACTAATGGCGCAAAAACCATGACAGGGAGACACACTGGAGTGGTAACGCACGTGCAAGAAGTTTCTCCCGACGCCACTTGGGTACACTGCAGCATCCACCAAGAGGTTTGTGCTGCCAAGGGAATGCCTGACAGTTTGAAATACATGTTGGACACCAGTAAAAATGGCTCTTTCATGCCCTGCCTCCAGTCCACTTACCGATATCTGAACAAGCGAGCCTCATCGAAATTGCAACAAGCGGTTCTATGAAAATAGAATTTAATCAGATGCCACTGCCAGATTTCTGGATTGAGCTGCACTCAGAGTATCCTTCCTTGGCAAATTGCTTGTTAAAACATACTTCTCTTTATATATTTTTGGACTAACTGTTTTTCCATGTATGAATATGTTATTCAATGTATTTCTATGGGCTAACAGCAGTAAGGACAAATTCAATGTATCATCAAATCATTTTTTTTATATATCTTTTTTGATACCTACAGGGGTCCTAAAATTCAAAATAGAATAGCTAAATGATCCTTAGTATGACCATCTTAAAACAATTCCATATGCTAGCTTAGTAGAAACCCAGCCCCAGACCCATAAGACCATGTTCATGTCTGTTATAAACAGTTGCCATCATCTTTATTGGTTCAGTTCTGCGGTGAACCCATAACAAAATGACTACAATCACTCCTGTCCTGACTTTGGACAATTCATCACACATATAGTGTGCTTCCAAACTGTTGTGTAAGAGAGATAGGGAGGTGGAAAGGGAAAGGGGGAAAGGGGGAGAGGGAGAGAGGGAGCTGCAGTTGTCTTCCACAAGCCAGAGCTGAGAAGATAAAATAACTCACACATCATACAGGACAGTAAAACAATGATGGCAGAGGCATCATCCCTCAGGGACTCAACAGCGAAACCACAACACCTGAAAATAGCCCTTTGTCTGCCGCAACACTACAATTACGAAGTCGAATATAGACTTTCAATGAAAGTCAATGAACTCAGTACACCAGACCCAGCTGCTATCGCATTGGTGTCTATGGGAGAGTCACCCCCTTAAGATATGGATGCCTGTTGCAACCAGGTACCTATGTGAGAGTGGATTCAGTTTGCTGCCATATGACTGCTTTCACATTTGTTCACATCTGAAACAATTGTCATTTATATTTACAATCCCCTTATCCAAACGGCTTACTCATTGACCTAGCTCTTATCAATTTGTAAATTACAGTGCATGGAGAAAGGTTTTGTTTCTATCGTAAAAAAAAATTTAATAAATAGATGCTGTTCCACTTGAAACCGACAGGTTGCTCGACCTTATTCATCGTTTCGTCTCGCATAAAGGTGGTCGAATAATGAGGGAACAAAGTCATGATCAGAATACAGTATATCTGTTGACATACCTCTGCCACACCTTCATTTATTTGATCTCCACCCCCAAAACGAATAGCGGGTGAATAACATACTCTTCAGAATACGTGCAGAGAGAAAAGTGCATAAAGATGGAATTTACGTTCCATTTACGCACGCGTAATGAACTATGCCTGGGCAGGGCGAAGCCAGAGGAAACTCTGGTGGAGGTCCACAGTGGTCCTAACGTGCACATCGGTCGACCGACCTGGGTAAAGGGGCTGGCTCCCTCCGAAGTTTCCCTCAGGATATTACCTCAGGTTGGAATGCCCACCTAAATGAATCCACTTAGAGCTTGGCATGAGGACCCGAGGTCTGGACTCTATAATTACTGCAATTACTGAAACACGTACAATGATTTAGCTTTGTGTGAACTGCTGATTATAGGTTTCAGCTGTGGTTGCCCTAGACATGTATTTAGAAGGGAAATGGGTTTATAGCTAACAATCGTGTCTTATGGTATTTAACCGGCACAGGCAGGGCCAGACACAAGTTACCAAAAGAGGAGTAACAGTTAAATCTGTAGCGACTGCAGTAAAAGTGACTTCACATTCACACTCCTACAGCTTTAATGTCTATTGTCTGTGTAACTGGCAAGCACACAGGGGTTATGGGTAGTTTTGAGACTGATGAACAGGGCGCAGGCTGATTAAGATATAAATAGCCGTTCATGGGACACATCTCTGCCAGTACTCAAGTGGAGGGCTGTGCGTTGTTTGCCTTTGAACACAACGCTCCACAGAATGACAGGAGCTTTATATTCACCACAAGATGTCTGGGAATGAACCAGCGTCAATATGACGCAGCGACTTCCTATTCATTTTCTCATGGATGACACAAGGACCTTGACCTTGTGTACGCAATTGATGGTGAGAATGTTAATGGGGGGGACCATTTCTGAGAGTTGTTGTGTAAGAAGTTCTGTTTGTAAGTATAATCATTAGTGTGAATGACGTTTTTTGGAGTGAGTCAGTGTGGTTTTCGTAAATATCTGGGTACCCTAGAGTGTGCACTGCCGTCACATCAGCATGGAGCGGACTAGTCACTCTGTGTTACATACAGTGGTGGAAAAATACCCAGCTGTCATACTTGAGGATACCTTCATAGAAAATAACTCAAGTAAAAAGTGAAAGTCACCCAGTAAAATACTACTTGAGTAAAGTCTAAAAAGTGTTTGGTTTTAAATATTCTTAAGTATCAAAAGTAAATGTAATTGCTAAAATATACTTAAATATCAAAAAATTATTATATCAATATCAAATAATTATTTAAAAATCATTGAATTAAGCAAACGAGACAGCATAATAGCTAGGGGCACACTCCAATTTACAAACTAAGCACTTTTGTTTAGTGAGTCCAGCAGATCAGAGGCAGTAGGGATGACCAGGGATGTTATTCTGAAGTGCCTGAATTGGACCATTTTCCTGTCCTGCTAAGCATTTAAAAAAATTTTAAACAGTACTTTTGGGTGTCATGGAAAATGTATGGTGTAAAAAGTACATTATTTTCTTTTGGAATGTACTGAAGTAAAAGTTTCAATAATATAAACAGTAAAAAAAAAGTATTCTCACTAAAGTATTCTCACTTAAGTAATTTACACCACTGGTTACACAATCGATAACTGGACCCTTGAGAGAGTTAAGCTGGACTGCAGAAACTACATGCACAGTAAGTTCATCACGCATCCTCATTCGTTCATGCTTAGCTTACAGTATAATTGGGTTGCAACATCACAAGTCCTACTGGTATTGTGATATTGATATTGTGAACTTTGTATAGGAGACTTCAGAGGCAGCAGCTCAGGTGGTCCATCTTTGCTCCCATCTCTGTTAATCCAGATGCGTTCCCTTTATTTGGGGAACCTCTTCAGGCCATGTGTTTCACTCCAGCATGGATATGACCTCATTTGCTGCAGCCATGTTCAGAGTTGTGTGACTGTCCCCTGGCCCAGTCCAGGCCAGGTCAGGCAGCCAGACAGGGTGTATCTCTGTCTGCTTGGGCCTTGTTTTATCAAAGCTGAACACAAAAAAAAAGATTCCAAACCTTGCATGCTCCAGTTTTCCCACAAAGGTTGATATATACATTTTGAACTTGATGGTAAAGTATGCTTATCTCCATGCAAATCTAAGACCACCAGTACACACAACTGTTAGTGCTTGATCAATTGCAAGCAAATGTCGTTCTTTTTCGGTGAAATGGAGGTGTTTGATGGACTGGAATTATAATAATGTTAGGTTAATAAAAACGTTTAAAGTAGGCCTGATTATAAAACAGATGCATTTGCCATTGGTAAGAAGATTGCTTAGCAGCATGTCGCCTCATATATTTATTTTACTTTTATTATATACAGAGGCCTAAAGCATAATCATATTGCAGGGCATGTCTCTCCTTTTTTTGTTGTTGCTAGGACTGTCTGGGAGTGGTCTGAGTGGGAAGGGGAAAACAGAAAACTAGCTGTTATTGGCAGAGAGTTTTGGAACTCTCTTTATCATTGGTCTATTAACCAATTTATCACCTGGTGAGATCACCAGGCAAGCCAAAACTCTATCCCGCCAAACAGGCTGAAATTTCAGGCGGCCTTTTCAAACAACTCTTATACAAAAATGCATTATCATAATTTTCATAGTGTGGAAAATGTGTATTAAACATAGGACAATCACATTTTGGACTGCACTGGGCCTGGTTTCCCAAAAGCATCTTAGGCTAAGTTCATTGTTAGAAATATGTTTCTAAGATGAATGCTTTTGGGAAAACAGGCCCTGGGTCATTAAGAAATGGACATGGCCCAGTTTCAACATTTACAAATCACAGAGCAAACGAGGGTGTTTTTGTTACCATAAAAGGTGAATGGAGGGTGTTTTCCAGCCAGGGTTAAGGCACTCGTTCACGAGAGCACAAATATAATATGGCTCTGATTTATCAATGAAAACATGCATACTGTATACTGTATGTTTTCGATGTACGCCAGAATTGAGTAAGAAATGTATGCATGGTTGATACCTTCGCCCACTGGAGTTTTTGGCTTGTCTCAGGTCAAACAGGTCCCACCAGACCACTACATTATGTGGATGACCACACAGCTTATCCAATTACCAATGCTACCTCATCAAGACAGTACATGGCTCTGTATACTAAGACAATATTTTGCTGTATTTCCAGCCCATTAACTTTTAATATGGCACTGACTTTCCGCTTCATTAGACTGAGCAACCAGCCGTCAATAAACAGTCAGCTTCACAGACAATGAGTGCATGACGAAACACGAAAGGGAACCAGACTGTATTCCTGGAAGTCTGTCAGTGCTCACATTTTTTTTTTGGGGGTGAGATAACATCTCAATAGAAAACCCTAAAGGCAATCATGCAGAATTTAAAAAAATATTATTATTTAACTTATTGGTGACAAGGGGGCAGTATTGAGTAGCTTGGATGAATAAGGGGCCCAGAGTAAACTGCCTGCTGCTCTGTTCGATATGCATAGTATTAGTAGTATTGGATAGAAAACACTCTGACGTTTCTAGAACTGTTTGAATGATGTCTGTGAGTATAACAGAACTCATATGGCAGGCGAAAGCCTGAGAAAAATCCAACCAGGAAGTGGGAAATCTGAGGTTTGTAGTTTTTTAACTCTTTGCCATTCCAATATACAGTGTAAATTGGGTCATATTCCACTTCATAAGGCTTCCACTAGATGTCAACAGTCTTTATAACTTTGTTTGAGGCTTCTACTGTGAAGTGGGGGTTAATGAGAGGGGATTGAGCCAGGTGTCTGGCAGAGTGCCACAGGCTCGTGAGGCGCGGTCGCGAGAGAGTTAGCTCTCGTTTCATTGCTTTTCCACAGACAATGGAATTGTCCGGTTGGAACATTATTGAAGATTTATGATAAAAACATCCTAAAGATTGATTCTGTACTTAGTTCGACAAGTTTCTACGACCTGTAATATGACTTTTTAAACTTTTTATTCGATGTTCGGCTGGACCTGAACGCGCGTTTGGATTTGTTTACCAAATGCCCTAACAAAAGAAGATATTTGGACATAAATGATGAACTTTATCGAACAATTCAAACATTTATTGTGGAATTGCGATTCAGGGGAGTGCATTCTGATGAAGATCATCAAAGGTAAGTGAATATTTATAATGCTATTTCTGACTAATGTTGACTAAACAATATGGCGGATATATTTTTGGCTGCTTTGTTGTCTGAACGCTGTACTCAGATTATTGCATGGTTTGCTTTTTCCATAACGTTTAAAAAAAATCTGACACAGCAGTTGCATTAAGGAGAAGTATATCTCTAATTCCATGTATAACACTTGTATTTTCATCAACATTTATGATGAGTATTTCTGTAAATTGATGTGGCTCTCTGCACAATCACTGCATGTTTTAGAACTACTGAACGTAAGGCGCCAATGTAACATGAGATTTTTTAAATATAAATATGTACTTTAGCGAACAAAACATACATGTATTGTGTAACATGAAGTCCTATGAGTGTCATCCGATGAAGATCATCAAAAGTTAGTGATTCATTTTATCTCTATTTGTGCTTTTTGTGACTCCTCTCTTTGCCTGGAAAAATGGCTGTGTTGTTCTGTGACTTGGTGGTAACCTAACATAATCATTTGTGGTGCTTTCGCTGTAAAGTCTTTTTAAAATCAGACACTGTGGCTGGATTAACGAGAATTGTATCTTTAAAATGGTGTAAAATACTTGTATGCTTGAGGAATTTTAATTATGAGATTTTTGTTGTTTTTAATTTGACGCCCTGCACTTTCACTGGCTGTTGGCGAGGTGGGACGGTACCGTCCCACATATCCCAGAGAGGTTTTAACCAGGTAGGCTAGTTGAGAACAAGTTCTCATTTACAACGGTAACCTGGCCAAGATAAAGCAAAGCAGTGCAAGACAAACAACAACACAGAGTTACACAAGGAATAAACAAGCGTACAGTCAATAACACAATAGAAAAAAAGAAAGTCTATATACAGTGGGTGCAAATGGCGTGAGGAGGTAAGGCAATAAATAGGCCATAGTAGCGAAGTAATTACAATTTAGCAAGTTAACACTGGAGTGATAGATGTGCAGATGATGATTTGCAAGTAGAAATACTGGTGTTCAAAAGAGCATAAAAGTAAATATAAACAATATGGGGATGAGGTAGGTAGATTGGATGGGCTATTTACAGATGGACTATGTACAGCGATCGGTTAGCTGCCCTTATAGCTGATGTTTAAAGTTAGTGAGGGAAATATACGTCTCCAAATCAGTGCTTTTTGCAATTCGTTCCAGTCACTGGCAGCAGAGAACTGGAAGGAAATGCTGCCAAAGGATTGGCTTTGGAGATGACCAGTGAGGTATACCTGCTGGAGCGCGTGCTACGGGTGGGTGTTGGTATCGTGACCAGTGAGCTGAGATAAGGTGGAGCTTTATCTAGCATAAACTTATAGATGACCTGGAGCCAGTGGGTCTGGCGACGAATATGTAGCGAGGGCCAGCCGACTAGAGCATACAGGTCGCAGTGATGGGTGGTATATGGGGCTTTGATGACAAAACGTATGGCACTGTGATAGACTGCATCCAAGTTGCTGAGAGTGTTGGAGGCTATTTTGTAAATGACATCGCCGAAGTCGAGGATCGGTAGCATAGTCAGTTTTACGAGGGTATGTTTGGCGGCATAAGTGAAGGAGGCTTTGTTGCGAAATAGGAAGCTGATTCTAGATTTTGGATTGGAGATGCTTAATATGAGTTTGGAAGGAGAGTTTACAGTCTAGCCAGACGCCTGGGTATTTGTACATATTCTAAGTCAGAACTGTCCAGAGCAGTGATGCTAGTCGGGCGGGCGGGTGCGGGTAGCGAACGGTTGAAAAGCATGTATTTAGTTTTACTAGCATTTAAGTTTGGTTGGAGGCCATGGAAGGAGTGTTGTATGGCATTGAAGCTCATTTGGAGGTTTGTTAACACAGTGTCCAAAGAAGGGTCGGATGTATACAGAATGATGTCATCTGCGTAGAGGTGGATCAGAGAATCACCAGCAGCAACAGGAACATCGTTGATATATACAGAGAAAAGAGGCGGCCCGAGAATTGAACCCTGTTGTACCCCCTTGGAGACTGCCAGAGGTCCTGACCACAGGCCCTCTGATTTTACACACTGAACTCTGTCAGGGAGGTAGTTGGTGACCCAGCCGAGGCAGTCATTTGAGAAACCAAGGATGTTGAGTCTGCCTATAAGAATACGGTGATTGACAGAGTCGAAAGCCTTGGCCAGGTCGATGAAGATGGCTGCACAGTACTGTCTTTTATCGATGGCGGTTATGATATCTTTAGTACCTTGAGCGTGGCTGAGGTGCACCCGTGACCAGCTCGGAAACTGGATTGCACAGCGGAGAAGGTACGGTGGGATTCGAAATGGTTGGCTTGGCTTTCGAAGACTTTAGCAAGGCAGGAAAGTATGGATATAGGTCTATAACAGTTTGGGTCTAGAGTGTCACCCCCTTTGAAGAGGGGGATGACCGCGGCAGCATTCCAATCTTTAGGGCTCTCTGACTATACGAAAGAGAGGTTGAACAGACTGGTAATAGGGGTTGCAACAATGGCGGCGGATAGTTTTAGAAAGAGAGGGTCCAGATTGTCTAGCCCAGCTGATTAGTAGGGATCCAGGTTTTGCAGCTCTTTCAGAACATCTGCTTTCTGTATTTGGGTGAAGGAGAAGCTGGGGAGGCTTGGGCAAGTAGCTGCGGGGGGCGCGGAGCTGTTGGCCGGGTTAGGGGTAGCCAGGAGGAAAGCATGGCCAGCCGTAGAGAAATGCTAAATAAATGAATTTATCGGTGGTGACAGTGTCACCTAGCCTCGGTGCAGTGGGCAGCTGGGAGGAGGTGCTCTTATTCTCCATGGACTTTACAGTGTCCCAAAACGTTTTGGAGTTAGAGCTACAGGATGCGAAGTTATGTTTGAAAAAGCTAGCCGTTGCTTTCCTGACTGACGGCGTGTATTTGTTCCTGACTTACCTGAAAAGTTGCATATCGCGGGGACTATTTGATGCTAGTGCAGTCCACCACAGGATGTTTTGTGCTGGTCAAGGGCAGTCAGGTCTGGAGTGAACCAAGGGCTTTATCTGTTCTTAGATACATCTCTGTGGTTTCATCCAAACAGCTGTTGTGTATCCTGGGACTGTTAGCTCTGTTAACAGGTATGCTAACTATTGTGGGGATCGGTCTATCAGTAGAAGAGACGGGCACGGCCTGACTCCTTTGATCCAACAGAGTGGGACTAGGCTCTCCTCCCAACTCCTCTACTGGCTCTTTCAATACTTCCCCTCTCAGCACCCTGCACCTTGGAGAGCCTAACGGCCCCAGGCAGGCAGTTGATAACATATCTGTCATCTCACCTCACTAGCCAGGAATTTGGCTGGGGGACAGCACTCAGCATGATGTCAACTGCCCAAAAAACTTGTCAGACCTTTTTTCAGTCAGTGTGTGTGTATGAATGTGTTGGGGGGGATACAATCCTCCTAGGAGTGGAACATAACATTGCGGTGTATCCTAGGTGAAAAACCTGAAATTCACAAATTGTATAAATCTGGCTGCTCTGCCCTATTTAACCTTGCATTGACGTGTTTTACCATTTAATTATCAGGACAGCAAGGGCTACAAGTAGAACACAAAACAATTTGCATTCATGACTTTTAATGACAAATGTCAATCAAAAAATAAGATCTGACAACATGGATCTTAGGGATGTGGATAGAATGTGTGCCACACTGTTTTGTTTCCCCATAAGATAACAAATGGTATATGACTGGTGTAGTTATGTAACATTTAGTAGTCAAAATACCAAAATACCTTCTGATTGGGCACCTAGCCATGCACTGTCATAAGGTAGTACCTTAATTACCTTGTTTAGGAAGCTCATTGGATCCCACCCAGGGCGGGGTCAAATTGACCGTTTTCTTTTGTACAGAGAGGGAATGTGTTCACTTTTGCAGACAGCTACAGCTAATAACAGGCTAGCTAGCAATTACTAGCCGCACGTTGAATAATTATGGCTTGCTAAGTTTTGATCAGCATGGATATCCGAAATTGTCTGGGTACTGACAAGAACAAAAAAACGAATGACCACCATGTCGAGACGAGAGCAAAGACGAGCTCACTGAGCAGCCTGCTGGCCCGTGCCTACAGCAAGTGTAATCCTTGCTCATCCCCCAGCTGCCTGCTGACTAACAACATCAAGAAGAGCCAGGGCCTTGCACGAGGGTAACATCACAACAAGCACCTGTACCTCCATTAAACCAGGCACTAGTACCTGACGACCTGTTGGATCTAACCAAAACTGAACCAGGAGAAGGGGAGTTTATTGTGACTCGCCATTCCTTATCCACCCTGAAGAACGTATTCAGTGAACACAGACACAGCATGACACAGCATGTTACATCAACAAAAATCCCAGCTTGTCCAGCTGGCGTTTGAGAGGGACCTGACAAGTAAAATTCGGCAGGAAGGAGAATGGAATCAGAAACTTCTTATAAGGTTCAGCACTGCATGGAGGAGGCTGCAACTCTTCTAAATGGTAAGCTACAACCTTTATGGACCTGGCCGCCATTGGTTTTCCCTCATCTAAGTCTACTAGCTGTTTGACATATTTTTTTAATGTAATGTATAGTTTAGGATTTTGCTTTTTACTTCAATACATCTTTCAGATTTTTCTGTGATGTTAATGTCATTGTTGTTAATGTGATGTTAATGTCTTAATTCCACTAATTGTGGTCTTGAAATACATCCACAGGTACACCTCCAATTGACTCAACTGATGTCAATTAGCCTATCAGAAGCTTCTAAAACCATGACATCATTTTCTGGAATTTTGCAAGCTGTTTAAAGGCACAGTCAACTTAGTATATGTAAACTTCTGACCCACTGGAATTGTGATACAGAAATAATCTGTCTGTAAACAATTGTTGGAAAAATGACTGGTGTCCTGCACAAAGTAGATGTCCTAACCGACTTACCAAAAATATAGTTTGTTAACAAAAATTTTGTGGAGTGGTTGAAAGACGAGTTTTAATGACTCCAACCTAAGTGTATGTAAACTTCTGACTTCAACTGTAGATGTTTATTTTACATTGAACACTGACCAAACGTCAGCGAGTACAAGATGGGAGGCTTTCAAAGCATATATTAAGTGACAAATATTTTACCAGTTTCAAATCAATGAAATCTGAAAATGAAAGAGCTGGACAGCAGAATCAGAGAATTGAAGAGGGAAGTTTTATCGGATAACTAAATAGAAGTAAACAAAGGAATGATTTGCTCTTAAAGATCAGTATGAAGAACTTTCCACCTCAAAGGCTGCGAAAAGTTTAACGAGGTTGAAACAGTCCTTCTAGGATCACGGTGAAAAACCTGGGAAATTGCCGATTCACCTCTTCCTGAGCCGATACAGCTCGGTACTGTCATGACGTTGGCTTGGGGTTGGGTTTATGACAGTCATAAATACCTCTTCCCCCCTTTTTCCTCTCTCTACCCTACTTATGTAACATTTTGAAAACCCCATGGTAAACATAGAGATTCTGGGAATATCAGAAGGTGGGGGGAAATTAACTATATTCTGGTAATCTGACCAATTGAACATAGGCGGTGGTACTTAATGAATATGATGTCAGTTCGGTTGTCATCTGAGACATTCTCATCTACAGTGGAAAGTCTACACATCAGAGTTATTGGATTCACATGGAATTGTTGTTCAATTTAAATTATTTTATAGAATACCATGTCATATAACTTAATCCGGCATAGCCAAAGATACGACAGTACGCAGACTTGAGACCCAGAGTTGTCTGTATTGCGGTACTGCCGGTCATTTTGTCTACCTGTCCCTTCAAGCTCATTCGTTTGAGTCGGTACACTGGTGGGTCTTAAAGATAATTGTTCTTCTCCCCTTTACTCACCCCCTCGCCATGCCATCATGCTGCGGGGCGACCAGTCCAAGTCTCTCCAGGTACTCATCGACTCGGTGGACGATGTGAGTCTCATGAACGTTACCCTGGCATCCGAGCTGGGCATCCCCACTCAACCCCTCTCCATTCCCATGGGTATTAGAGTGCTGGACGGGCGCTCTATAGGCTGCGTCACCCACCAGACCACCCCCGTCATCCTACGAATGTCAGGGAAACCACAGTGAGACGATCAAATTCCTGTTTGTGGAGTCGTCACAGTTTCCCGTGATATTGGGATTCTCTTGGCTCCAGCTGCGCAGACTACCAGGACCTCCAGGAGGGGTTCAGTAAGGCCCGGGCCACTTTGCTCCGCTCCAAGATCATTAGCCTCTCTGCTGTCTGTCCTCTGTTGCCCAGTACCCTCCGTATTTTTCAGTGTGTATCATCCCTGTTAAGCTTCACAAATTTGACCCTAATATCCCAGACCTGTGTGTTAATAGTAACACACATTTAGGCACCTTAGATCATTTCCTGTGTGAATGTGTCACGACCTGACCATGGACAGCCCTCTGGGTTCTCTATGGTGTTTTACGTCAGCGTGTGACTAGGGGGTGTTCTAGTCTTTAATTTCTATGTTGGTGTGAGTATGGTTCCCAATTGGAGGCAGCTGATGATCGTTGCCTCTAATTGGGGATCATATTTAGTGTTATGGGATATTGTTTGTGTTTAGTGCTATGTGCGTTACAAACTGCACGTTCGTTTATTTATATGTTGTTTGAAGTTTCACCTCAATAAATATGTGGAACTCTACTCACGCTGCGCTTTGGTCCACTTTCTACAACGATCGTGACAGAATGTGCTGAGATACAAAAGTTTTGGATCTCAGTACTGCGCTATATCTCTGAGATTACCTCCACTCCAATACCACTAATCCCTAAACTTTGCATCCTAAATCTTTACCCAGAGAATTTCTCTTTACATAGGAGAGAGAAGAAATGGATGACCTCTGTCTATTACAAGCTATACATTAATTTGTTCTCCACTGGATGTATGTCAGTTCCCCCTCACTTGGCTATTGATTAAAATAATTAACCTTAAGCCTGGCTCTAGAAAAATGTACTTATACAGTGAAAAAGAAAGCCCCAGAGTTTCATAATATTTCAAATCAGTTTTGTGAGTTTTTGCAAACCGGTGATATTGTAGAGGCATTGTAACTGTAGATCTGCATATTCTCTATTTTCTTATGTGCATATTGACTAGTCGAAGTGTAATATGATCTATCTGCGACTGCACATTAAACTTTTTATTTATTTGTATTATTAGAAATGTGTTTTTTCTGTTAGTGTTTGGTTATTATGGTTTTGTCTATCTTAGGGTTGGGGGGTATGTGTGAAAAACAACAAACATTTTATTTCTGAAATTGTTGATTGTCCTGTTTGGAACTAATAGGTGTGTATTTTTTTTAAATCCAAATAGTTATATATACTTTACCTTTCTCATTATTATGTAAAGCAAAGTTTGTGTATGGCTACATTTCAGATAAAACATTTGCACATTTGAACAGTATAGGACCAATCTAACTTGTGTTTATTAGGGTTCTAAAACAATACTAGTTGTGACCCCCCATGGATTTAAAATGCCGTCTCCTGGTCTGTCCGCCAAGCAAAAACCTGATAGAAAATCAATTCAAAAGATTGCTGTAACTACAGAAATGGTTTGCTCAGTTGGAAATTAAACTAGTCAGTTTGTGACCGCAACTATGTGAGCTTATTTTAGTATTACAGACACTATTTCCTGGGATGTCCAATGATCTTCTATGTAGAAGAAACCTTACCTTCTAGCAACTCTTGTGTGACTCGTGAGTGTCATAGAGCAAAACAGATTACATGCGTGTTTGAGTGAGTCTCAGCTTTTCGTAGTGGAGTCATAATAGTGTTTGAGGTTCTAACTGTTCAGACTTTACAGGCATTTTTGTGAGAAGAACAGTTTTGGGGATCTGCCATTGTCTTACAAACACTGCTCTAGCTCAGCCCCCATTAATTGCACAGGCTAATGGTTGGCACCAGCAGATGCAGAAGTCTGTAGCTCAAACACAGTGTTTAAAAGGGTCACTAAAACGTGCCGACGTTACCGTGGGACTCAAAGAGCTATCAAGTAGGAGTGGAATGATGCAGACTATTGTCATAGGGAGGGGACATATAGGAGGACACAACCCTTTGGCTGTAGTTGGAACATCCCAGTAGAACTTGACAAGGCGTATCAGAGGTGGCATCTTAACAACCCTGTAAGGAACTCTAGGATTTCCATTGGGATTTTAGGAGGACAAGAACAGGTAAGAGCCACAACACTGTGGAGAACTAGACCTACATTTGGTTTGACATTTAACTTGAGCCATTTTCCTGGTGTATAAAGTTGTCAAACTGTCTTGTTTAAGACGGCTTCATAACGTTTTCCCCTTCAGCAGCAGTATCACTTCTTCAGTAGCAGTTGTAGAGGGAACGGAACGCTGTCTATCACAGCCTCCGTGAACCAACTTGCATCGAGGGCAGCTCTGCTATGTCAAACTGAAACCCAATTGGATGTGTTGGCCTACATACTCCCAATGAGATAGTAATTGGAATACTATAATCACTAACATGTATCATACAGACATTTTGACATTTTGAATTCAGTTTTGAGTTTTGACACCATTCTTTTTCTAACCGTATTGGTAACAAAACCCTTTGATAATGCGTTCTTATGAACTTACCAAAAATCATTTGAACAGCCACAGCTTTTTAGTAGATAGCTGGTGACACCGAGTCTATGACTATTGCATCAGCATGCACTAAAACAGACCATTATCGTAGTAAACACAACAACCGTGGTAAGTAGAACAGTGACGGTGGGATTTGATTGATCATCTTCAGATTTCAGATAGGCCTAGTTTGATATGTGTCTTCAGATAAGCAGCTGTATCATCACACTGCCTTCAATATTATGGGAAACAGATGTAGCATTATTCTGCTGAATTTATTACGATATTTGTGAGGAACGGCAATGACCACCACCCAAAAAGGCCACTTTGGAAACTGGAAGGGCAAATCTAGAATGTTTGGTTAATGGTCATTTCTGTACATTCAAACAATATATTGTTACATTCATACCATTCTCATTCCTTTAGTGGAAACGTGTGGAGTGCTCAAATACTGCTTGACTCTTGTCCTAATAAGCTTGGTTTATTTAAGTTTGACCTTTATTTAACTAGGCAAGTCAGTTAAGAACAAATTCTTATTTCCAAGGACAACCCAGGAACAGTGGGTTAACTGCCTTGTTTAGGGGCAGAAAGACAGATTTTTGCCTTGTCAGCTCAGGGATTCGATCTTGCAATCTTTCAGTTACTAGTCCAACACTCTACACACTAGGCTACCTGCCACCCCATGTACCTGGCATGTGTGCCAGAATAGGTGTGGCTTCTTGCATATAAAGTGTCCGTTTGGGAATGTTTCGGCAGATCACTTTTGGGTAGCTCAAGGGGAGGCAGTATCTGAGCTGAGCCTGGTAGACCCGTGCCTTGTATGGTTAGTACAGGTTTTGCCTGAGATATGTTTTCTTTTGAATAGAAAGTTTGAATTCTAGAACTTTGTAAATATAATTGAATTGTACATTTGTCACCAGCACTGTGTAAATACATTGAACCCCAATTTACACCTCTACCTGCCTGCCTCCTGCTGAGGAATTTGGTGTGTTATAAATTAATTATGAAAGTGTTTTTAAAATAAACATTAATGTAACAGCCTTTTTTCATTTTGAGATGAGCACTCTGCAGCCTGCAGACTAGCCTGGTCTCATAGACTAGAGCTTAATATAGTAAACGTAAATCCCAGACACTCAGATTGGTATGATATGTTAGGTTTGGTGAGGGTGGGCGTATAACACTCATGTCTAGCAACCCAAAGGTTCCGAGTTTGAATCTCATTGTGGACAACTTGAGCTAATTAGCAACTTTTCAACTACTTACCTCTTTTTAGCTACTTTGCAACTACTTAGCTAACCCTTCGCCTAACCCTAACCATTCTTCGCTAACCCTTCCCTTAACCATAACCTACCCTTAACCCTTTAACCTAATTTGTAAACTTAACCCTAACTTTAACCCTAACCACTAACCCTAACCCCTAGCCTAGCTAACGTTAGCCACCTAGCTAGAATTCATAACATATCATACATTTAGCAGATACGTAACATATTGTACGTTTTGCAAATTATAACATATTATGGGAATTGTAATTCGTAGCATATCATACAAAATGGGTGATGGACATCAAAAATGAATACATACCATACATATCATACTAAACGGAGTGTCTTGGATTTACCTACAGAATAATACGAAATGCTCTGAGACCAGGTGGTGTAGAAAGGCTTCCCTCCAAAGTGATGGTGTGATGCAGACAGAACATGCTTTCTATCCAATTCTGCAGCCTCATCTACAAGTAGGCCATTTTGATTTTGCTTGCTCTGGGGTCTCATGGTATTTATTTTGAACTTGACGGGAAAGTGCCTGTGAGTACATCTCCACGCAAATCTCAAACCATCCATGTGCACAACTTCTAGAAGGGTGATCAACTACTGCAAGCAAATAGGCTTATTGTTCGTTTGGGGGAAATGTGAGGTGTTTGATGCACCGGAATTAGAATAATGCCAGGCTAATAACAACATTTAAACAGGCCTGATAGAGCAAATGCATTTGCTGTTGGTAAGAAGATACACGCATAACAGCATGTCGTATTATATTTTATTTGACTTTTATATTGGCCTAAATCATAATCATATTGCAGGCCGTCTCTACTTTTCTGACATGACTGATTTAAATGATTTCCCGCTTCGCAACAAGTAGTAGGCTACCATTTATCAATCACTAATTTAATAGCCAAGCATGCTCTAAAGCAAATAGAACGGTAGCCTTGACAGTAGCCTATGTGACAGTGTGGGTAGGCTGTAGTACTGCTGTGCAATAGGATTAGGAGTGTGACATCACATTTGAGCCTATTTAATTTCAGAGCCTATACCAAGGCAGGAGATATTAACAAAATAATGTGATAATAAACAAAATATTGAACAATTTGTATTTTGCATAGAAGCGTGGGCTGTAGCATTATACTTTTCTTCTCGCCCTTTTTGTGATATCCAATTGCGATCTTGTCTCATAGTTGCAACTCCCCAACGGGCTTGGGAGAGGCAAAGGTCAAGTCATGCATCTTCCAAAACATGACCCACCAATCCGCACGGCTTGAAAGCCAGCTGCACCAATGTTTCAGAGGAAACACCCAGCCCGCCACAAGTAGAGCGCCATGAGCCAAGTAAAGCCCCCCTGGCCAAGCCATCCCCTAACCCAGACAACACTGGACCAATTGTGCACTGCCCTATGAGACTCCCGGTCACTGTGGGTTGTGACATTGCCGGGGATCAACACTGTGATGCAGTGCCTTAGACCGCTGCACCACTTGGGAGGTCATAGGCTGTAGCATTGACTTAGAAATTGTTCGAAAGGACAAATATAACCCTTTGGTTGTTCTCAATCTCTGACACTAGTACCTCTATTTAAGTCTAGGGAAGAGAAAAATCTAAGCTTTTTTTGGTTGTGTTTTTGTATTTCATAGTACAGTGTTGTATAGTCCCCATCGGCTTGAAAGGGACGATTTTAACCAAATATGGTTCATTCGGGGCATTTAGAAAGATCGTGCACGAGCACTGAGCCTGAGATGGTTATTCTGAGGCTGAGATGGTCAATGGTTATCTCCTACTGATGTGCATATTACGGTCGTAGGATTGTTTGAGAAATCACACTTTTTTCTGTGCATAAGAACATTCTAAATTCCATTTGTATTTTAGAATAGTTTATACACAATATTGATAAGTGAGGCCCCTGTGCTCCAGAGATGTGACATGATATATCCCCAGTTGATATTGGCTGCTAAAATGAATGACTTTCAGCTCCAAATGCAGGTGTAAAATGCAGATTATTTAGTTTTTCATGTGCGTGGGGGTCGCAGGTTTTGTACGACTCCTTTTTGAGGGTCGCAGGTCAAAATGTTTGAAAACCACTGGATTACGTGACAGAGGCAACAAATGGAGTTGGGTTGAATATAGTCATGGTAGACTGCATTATTTCTTAAATATCTTCAATTTTGACTGGAATTGTTGGTCGTTGTTAGTGTAGAATTTATTAAAGTTCAAAATAGTTTAGCAAAATACTTTACTCATCGGTGTGCTGCTTTCCCCTCGTATTGTAATAGTTGCTTAAAGAGTCTGTGTCAGCGGGTTGCCGGGAAATCTTTTTTGGGGTGCACTTTTTGTTGTTGTTGACCACGCCCCCCAAAATGTCTGTGCACTGCCCTGGTAAGTGCCTCTACTGTACTGCTCTTTGCCACTACGCAAATGCAGTGCTTTATTATAAAGGTAAAAAATATATATAATGCGACCCTGTACCTCAGAGCCCCCCAGTTCTCACCCTTCTTGCGCTCAATTTTTGTTACAGCAACTCCCGATTTACAAAATAAGCAGTTAATACAGGTAGTATAGACTCTAGCTAACCACCATATACAGTACAATATCCACACAAGCCACTAGCCAGCCAGACATACACTCACCGGCCAGTTTATTTGGTAGACCTATGTAGTACCGAACCAGTCTGAATTCTTTGGGGCATTCTATACGGTGTCGGAAACGTTCCACAGGGATTCCACCAATTTCCGGAAGTTTTTCTTCGTTTTCATTTAAAGATACTTACATTGGGAATGATTGGTATAGGACTACACATGTGTAAAATGTGTACACCATGACTGTAAGTCGCTTTGGATAAAAGCATATATTATTATTTATTTAGCAGATTGTCACGTCGTAATGAGTAGACCAAGGCACAGCGTGAGTAAGAGTTCCACATATTTTTAATAAATCGAAACTCAGCAAAACAAAACAAACAAGCACAAACGAAACGTGAAGCTACTGGTGCACACAGGCAACTATCCGTAGACAAGATCCTACAAATACAAATGAGGAAATGGCTACCTAAATATGATCCCGAATCAGAGACGATGATAAACAGCTGTCTCTGATTGGGAACCATTTCGGGCCAACACGGACATACAAAAAACCTAGATGACCCTAGTCACTATCACGCCCCAACCAACACAGAGAATAAACAGCTTACTATGGTCAAGGCGTCGTTGGAGGTTCCGGACTGTGGACCGTCGCCGGAAGCTCTGGACTGGGAACTGTCGCCAGGAAGTTCTGGACTGGGAACTGTCACCGGAAGCTCTGGACTGTGGAGGCGCACTGGAGGCCTGATGCGTGGTGCCGGCATTGGTGGTACCGGGCTGATGACACACACCTCAGGGCGAGTACGGGGAAGAGACACAGGACGTACTGGACTGTGGAGGCGCACTGGAGGTCTGGAGCATAGAGCTGGCACAATGCGTCCTGGCTGGATGCTCACTTTAGCCCGACAAGTGTGTGGCTCTGGCACAGGATGCACTGGGCTGTGAAGGCGTACTGGCGATATAGTGCTAGAGCCGGCGCAGGATATCCTGGTCCAAGGAGATGTACTGGAGACCAGGAGCTCTGAGCCGGCACAACCCGTCCTGGCTGGATACTCCCTTTTGCACAGCAAGTGTGAGGAGCTGGCAAAGAACGCACCGGGCTGTGAATGCCCACTGGAGACACAGTGCGCATCACCGCATAACACGGTGCCTGAGCAGTCACACGCTCCCCACGGTAAGCACGGGAGTTGGCTCAGGTCTAAACCCTGACTCAGCCAATCTCCCCATGTGCATCCTCCCCCAAAGAATTTGGGGGCTGACTCTCGTGCTTGCTTCGTTGAGCTATCTCCTCGTATCGTCGCCGTTCCGCTTTCACTGCCTCTATCTCCTCCTTCGGACAGCGATACTCCCCGGGCTGCGTCCAGGGTCCTTTACCATCCAGGATCTCCTCCCAAGTCCACTCCTCCTGTACACGCTGCTTGGTCCATTTTTGGTGGGATCTTGTGTCACGTTCGTCGTAATGAGTAGACCAAGGCACAGCGTGAGTAAGAGTTCCACATATTTTTAATAAATCGAAACTCAGCAAAACAAAACAAACAAGCACAAACTAAACGTGAAGCTACTGGTGCACACAGGCAACTATCCGTAGACAAGATCCCACAAATACAAATGAGGAAATGGCTACCTAAATATGATCCCCAATCAGAGACAACGATAAACAGCTCTCTGATTGGGAACCATATCAGGCCAACATAGACATACAAAAAACCTAGATGACCAAACCTAGTCACTATCACGCCCCAACCAACACAGAGAATAAACAGCTTACTATGGTCAGGGCGTGACACAGGTTGTCATTTATTCTCATGTGTCTTGCCCTGGAGGCACCTCTGCAGGGTTCATGGTCACTAGCTGGCACAGCCACAACGTCATAAAACTTTAAACCTAACCCTAACCTTAACTACACTGCTAACCCTAATGCCTAACCTTAAATTATCATTAATTTTTACTGTATAGACAATCTAGACTTTGCAGCTGGCCCATCTATTGGAAATTGCTCAGTTCTGCCTCCAGGGCAAGATTCACGATGACAAACGTCTGTAATATAAATAATACAATAAGCCACCTGCATATATTTAAGTATCTCTTTGCTTTCTTTGTCTTAGTTTGAGGAGGATACATGCAATCAATGTACAATGTGGCTGTTCTGAGTGTGAAGGAACGAGAGAGACAGTGTACAGGAGACAGAGAAGGACAGAGTAATTTATTCCACTAATTATTCTAGTGTATTGAATGTGGGGGCTTTTCTGCTTAATGTTCTGTCTGAAAACTGAAGGTAGTGGAATGTTGGACATGATGATAATGAACTGTCATCATCCTCATGACAGCATTATCATGAACTGAATCTCACTGTGATAATAATGGGCTTCGCTCTGAGAGGCATTTTCTAAAGTGTGTAATGTTTTTGGGAAACGTAATTATCGACAACTCACTGGGAGTTTAGAGCTTGATTGCGCTCCGGTGACCACAAAATGGAATGATTTGTGTCTGTGTTATTCATGGCAGACAGCAAAAGGACGTGACTGCAGTGGCAGACAGTCACAATATCAGATCTAATCTTGTTTATAAAGAGTTTGACCTCTGTGGTCAGGGGTCAGGGTGATGGGGTAAAGTGCGCTGTACCAGTCAAAGAGTTAGAAAATCATAATATTCCCAGAGGACAGAAGATGTTTTGAACAGATGTTTTTCGTCTAAAAACTTGGCACACATGCGATGTTTCCATCGTAAAAACCAGTAAAAGTTTAGCCATTTGCTGTTTTGGTAACACTTTATTTTTAAGGGTCCGTAATAAATCATTTACAAGGCATTTAGAAAGAGCATCTTTTCAGCCCTTAATCTAAAGTGTGCGCTATTTATGCTTTTGAAATAGTTTAGAAATGTTTTGAGTTACCACTGTAAATTTCTCACACAAAGATGTGTATGAAATTGCTAGACATTCCAGCAGTACCTGGTAAAAGAATGAGCACACAATACAGGATATTTAAGGAAATATGTACAGTAGTCTACAGTAAAATCCATGGTTGACCCTAACTTTGAAAGTGATGTAGAGTACTTGTTCGTAGATTTTGCTTGTAGAAGACTGTTTTTACTTCCATTTATTAAAATATGCACAATAGTTAGCATATTGGGTATTGGATGTATTCATCCTGAGACTAATTGTTTGCCCTGTGGGAGTTTGCCTTGGAGACTATATCCAAACAATGATGATTCAAAGGAAAAAATGCCATTACAACATTTTCCAAGAAAGAGCTAGTCTGGGATTTATGGGGTGTATTAGTGTACGGTATGCTGAGCTCTTGTCCAGACACCCAGAGTCAAAGGTGAACAATGACAGACCCTCAACTGACAAGGACTCTCCAGATAGTCTGCCTATAAAGTAACATGACGTCTTCTTCTGTGGTCAGTTTGCAGTTTGGAGATTGCAGCGTCTGAACCATGTTCTCCATGGCCACTTCATACAAGAACCAGCATTACTCGGAGCTGAAGAAGGAATGTCTGGAGGACAAGAAACTGTTTGAGGATCCAGAGTTTCCTGTCACCAACGCATCCCTGTTTTACAGGAAACCACCTCCTGGTATGGTGGAGTGGAAGAGACCACGGGTGAGTGACTGAGACGACCAAACAGAGCACTTGACTCATTCTAAACTTTTCGATTTGATTTTTGATTCACCTGAGCAGTCACCTGAGCAGTCACCTGAGCAGATACCTGAGCAGTCACCTGAGCAGATACCTGAGCAGTCACCTGAGCAGATACCTGAGCAGTCACCTGAGCAGATACCTGAGCAGATACCTGAGCAGTCACCTGAGCAGATACCTGAGCAGTCACCTGAGCAGATACCTGAGCAGATACCTGAGCAGATACCTGAGCAGTCACCTGAGCAGATACCTGAGCAGTCACCTGAGCAGATACCTGAGCAGTCACCTGTGAGCAGATTTGACCAAGAGAAAAATAAACCTGTGCTCTATTATTTTATATGTAATACCAAAAGCAGAGTCTGCAGGCACTGTCTGCATGCAAAAACATAAAACTGGAAATAGAATGTCACAATTTGTATTTCTCATGTTTTTCCTCATAGTTTTGGGGGAAATGTTATTGCTTAAAACACCAATTTATAGGTTGATGTTTGATGTTAGTCAAATTAAAGCTTATCAGAGTGCTATAGACTGCTGTCTGGGACCAGGTCATGACCTTCCTCTGGTGCAATATTGAAACCAATGATGTCATGTTAATGATTGAACTTTCATACGTTCTGGCTTTGACAAGACTTTTACAAGACCTCTGGCATTGATGTACAAACAGTATGACTTGTGTTATATTTAGCCGTATAAAGGTATTGTGGAAGGTGTTGTTTGCTCATACAACATTTTGTGATGGAGCACTTCAAAGGTTAATTCCCGTTGAGTGGTTGTCTCTGAGGATTGTGTTAAAAGTTGTCCATAAGGAACAACAACGCTGGCCTTGGCCATGTATGTCATGGTGAATGTCATGTCATCCACAATGGTCATGGTGGTGACAGACAACAAACTGTGGTGTGAAATTGGGGTGAGGGTGTTACTGGGAATGGTCTCGAAGTGTGTACTTTACATAGTGTGTGAGAAATACAGTATATGACAGAACATGTGTTTCAATAGTGTCAGAGAATTGTTTTAAATTTAAGGTTGATTCACTGCCATTCTGTTCAGTGGTAGATGACAGAGTTGTAGCATTCCTGTAAAATGAATGTATTCCCTTATCTGTGCATTATATGGTACGTTGCTCAAGAGCTCAAGTGACAAGAAGAGAAATTACAACACCTCGAGAGAGTTCCAACTCATTTTAAAACCAAACATGTTCAAAGCCAGAACTATTTGGTAAGTAAAAAATATTGTTACAAGCATAATTGTAAGAAGTAGTTGCATTTTCCAAATCCACTCGTTGGTACAGGAAATCAGCGACGATCCTCATCTGTTTGTGGAGGGCATCAGCTCTCATGACCTGAACCAGGGCCGTGTGGGTAACTGCTGGTTTGTGGCGGCGTGCTCCTGCTTGGCACTGAAAACAGACCTCTGGCAGAAGGTGAGTTTGATTTCCTCCTGTCTGGTCACAGTCTGAGATGAGCGTTGCAAGAGAAGACTGTATGTGTATTTCCGTTGTGTATTAGTTTCCTTTAGTCCCCTTATGGGGAAATACATGGTGCTGTTTGGGAAGGAACACATACATAATGTATGTGAAGTATGTGGATGGGTATCTATGTCATTCCAAACTGTTGATACCTGACTCAGTTTAATTCACATAGTTGATGTGAGGAATTCACCTGAGGGGCTTTTTACTGTCATTGAATGGAAAACAGTGTCATATTTCCTTCTTAAATCATCCTACTATCCCTCAGCAACATGAATATTTTCCTTATATTCAAATTAACCTGGCTAGGAAAATAAGCACTCGCCAATAATCCCACCCAAGTTTAAAACTATTAACATTTGACTAGACATGTGGTTCACTGTGAAGCCCTGTGTGTTGACAGGTCATCCCTGACTGGAAGGAGCAGGAATGGGACTCTAAGCACCCGGAGAACTACGCTGGTATCTTCCACTTTCAGTTCTGGGTGTTTGGGGAGTGGGTGGATGTAGTGGTGGATGACCGCCTGCCCACCATCAACAGAGAGCTCATCTACTGCCACTCCAAACTCAACAACGAGTTCTGGAGTGCCCTGCTTGAAAAAGCCTATGCCAAGTCAGTTTACTCTAAACATTACTCAACCCTCCTTTCAACTCCCCTTTTTTTGCCCTCTGACCTCTCTGTGTCCTCTCCTGTCTCTCGTCTCTCTCCTCTTGTCTCCAGGCTCTCTGGCTGCTATGAGTCGCTGGATGGGGGCAACACTGGGGATGCGGTGGTGGATTTCAGTGGAGCCGTGACAGAGGCCATTAACCTGGAGGCTGAAGTTTTCCACAAAGACCAGGAGAAAATAGACAACCTGTTTGAGGACTTGCTCAAAGTCTACGACAGGGGTGGAATCATCAGCTGCTCCATCAAGGTCTGTCTTCTCAACTGATCGTTTTCAATTGGTCAGCACACTGTATATAGTCACAGGTAACTGTCACAGGGACAGAACACACTGGGCAAACACTGATTAAATCAATGTTGTTTCAACGTATTGTGATGTGGAATCAACGTGGAAAATACATTGGATTTGAAAAAAGTCATCAACCGGTACAGTTTCTCATTTCAACCATCGTTGTAAACATTGAAATAATGGTAAATCTTCAACTTAAATACACTTTAAACTGAAACGGGTATTATTAATATTGTGAATTTGGCATTCTATTTATAGGGCTAATGGTAACTACTTCTAAACTTCCAAAGCTCCAATCAACCATGGATGAATGAGTGTATACAGTGCCTTGCAAAAGTATTCATCCCGCTTGGCGTTTTTCCTATTTTGTTTAAAAAAAAGCCCACCTGTGTGCAATCTAAGTGTCACATGATCTGTCACACGATCTCAGTATATATACATACACCTGTTCTGAAAGGCCCCAGAATCTGCAACACCACTAAGCAAGGGGCACCACCAAGCGAGCGGCATTATGAAGACCAAGGAGCTCTCCAAACAGGTCAGGGACAAAGTTGTGGAGAAGTACAGATCAGGGTTGGGTTATAAAAAAATATCAGAAACTTTGAACATCCCACGGAGCACCATTAAATCCATTATTAAAAATGTGAAAGAATATGGCACTACAACAAACCTGCCAAAGAGGGCTGCCCACCAAAACTCATGGACCAGGCAAGGAGGGCATTAATCAGAGAGGCAACAAAGAGACTAAAGATAAACCTGAAGGAGCTGCAAAGCTCCACAGCGGAGATTTGAGTATCTGTCCATAGGACCACTTTAAGTTGCACAGAGTGTACCCTAATTTCTATGTTTACAAGCCTGGTTGAAATTAGATTAAAAAACGTACTGGTTGATTACTTTTTTTTAAATCCAATGTACTTTCCACATTGATTCCATGTCACAATATGTTGACAAATTATGCTGAAACAACATTTATTCAACCAGTGCGTGCCCAGTGGGAAGTGACTGACTAATGTGTTTGTCACTCTCTTAGGCATCTCCTTCTGAAATCGAGGCTTGGATGGCGTGCGGGCTAGTGAAGGGCCATGCCTACTCAGTGACTGCAGTGAAGAATGTACGCTTGGGCCACGGTCTGATGGCCTACTTCCAGAACAAGACCATCCCCCTGATCCGCATGAGAAACCCCTGGGGAAAGACTGAGTGGAAAGGAGCCTGGAGTGACAGGTGTGGAGGACATGGAGTCTTTATCCTCCCCGCTCACATGCAGTTCAACCTCTCCACACTTCAGTGCCCAAGTGAACACATCAACTCATTATTCCCTTCTCCGTCTCTCCCGTTGTCTCTCCCCCTCCTCACTTCAGCTCAGCAGAATGGGAAAGGGTTGGCAGCATGGAGAGGGATAAGCTTGGCATCACAGTAGAAAACGATGGGGAGTTCTGGTGAGTGTAAACAAAACAATTAAAGACTATTATCTCTTCTGTTCAGCACATGAGATAGTGGTTTATCTACCGTAAAATGTCAATTAATAGTCCGGGGAGTTTATTTGCTTCAATCAACACAACAGGCACTTTTTAGAGACAGGCTTCTATTTGAGCCAGGCGTCTATTTCCTTAAAATCACACAGCTTTTTCTCATTTGCCATAGTTAATGGTTTAATACCAGCATTCACTTCCATCATTTGATAAAAATGTGTAATTTCCTGCACTAATGTGTTATCATTTATACACTGTATCACGTTTTGTTTTTGTCTCAGTATGCCTCTATTTCTTCAAAAATATATATATTTTTTGGGGTTTTCAGTTTTTACTTTTGTCACTAGAGGGCGATTGACCGATTTCAAGGGGTCTGTGCTCCCAAAGTTGTTGACTGTTTTCGTGCATGTTTTTGTATGGCTTATTTGCTCAAACAGAAGTATTCAAATCAAATTGTATTGGTCACAAACACATGGTTAGCAGATGTTACTGTGAGTGTAGCGAAATGCTTGTGCTTCTAGTTCCGACTGTGCAGTAATATCTAACAAGTAATCTAACAATTTCACAACAACTACCTTTTACACACAAGTGTAAAGGAATGAATAGAATAGGTACATATAAATATATGGATGTGCGATGGCCGAACGGCATAGGCAAGATGCAGTAGACGGTATAGAGTATAGTATATACATATGAGATGAGTAATGTAGGGTATGTAAACATTATATAAAGTGGCATTGTTTAAAGTGACTAGTGATACATATATTACATGCAATTTGTTATTATTAAAGTGGCTAGAGATTTGAGTCAGTATGTTGGCAGCAGCCACTCAATGTTAGTGATGACTGTTAAACAGTCTGATGGCCTTGAGATAGAAGCTGTTTTTCAGTCCCTCGTTCCCAACTTTGATGCACCTGTACTGACCTCGCCTTCTGGATGATAGGGGGTGAACAGTTAGTGGCTCGGGTGGTTGTTGTCCTTGATGATCTTTTTGGCCTTCTTGTGACATTGGATGGTGTAGGTGTCCTGGAAGGGCAGGTAGTTTGCCCCCGATGATGCATTGTGCAGACCTCACTACCCTCTGGAGTGGCTTACGTTTGTGGGCGGAGCAGTTGCCGTACCAGGTGGTGATACAGGATGCACTCGATTGTGCATCTGTAAACGTTTGTGAGTGTTTTTGGTGAGAAGCCAAATTTCTTCAGCCTCCTGAGGTTGAAGAGGCACTGTTGCGCCTTCTTCACCACGCTGTCTGTATGGGTGGACCATTTCAGTTTGTCCGTGATGTGTACGTTGAGGATCTTAAAACGTTCCACCTTCTCCACTACTGTCCCATCGATGTGGATAAGGGGGTGCTCCCTCTACTGTTTCCTGAAGTCCACGATCATCTCCTTTGTTTTGTTGACGTTGAGTGTAAGGTTATTTTCTTGACACCACAGTCCGAGGGCCCTCACCTCCTCCCTGTAGGCCGTCTTGTTGTTGTTGGTAATCAAGCCTACCACTGTAGTGTCGTCTGCAAACTTGATGATTGTGTTGGAGGCGTGCATGGTCACGCAGTCATGGGTGAACAGGGAGTACAGGAGAGGGCCGAGAACGCACCCTTGTGGGGCCCCAGTGTTGAGGATCAGCGGGGTGGAGATGTTGTTTCCTACCCTCACCACCTGGGGGCGTCCTGTCAGAAAGTCCAGGACCCAGTTGCACAGGGTGGGGTCGAGACCCAGGGTCTCAAGCTTAATGATGAGTTTGGGAGATATTTTGGTGTTAAATGCTGAGCTGTAGTTGATGAACAGCATTCTTACATAGGTATTCCTCTTGTCCAGATGGGTTAGGGCAGTGTGCAGTGTGATTGCAATTGCGTCGTCTGTGGACCTATTGGGGCGGTAAGCAAATTGGAGTGGATCTAGGGTGTCAGGTAGGGTGGAGGTGATATGATACTTGACGAGTCTCTCAAAGCACTTCATGATGACGGAAGTGAGTGCTACGGGGCGATAGTCGTTTAGTCGTTTTGGGAACAACAGACTGGGATAAGAATTGATTGAATATGTCCGTAAACTCACCAGCCAGCTGGTCTGCGCATGCCCTGAGGACGAGGCTAGGGATGCTGTCTGGGCCGGCAGCCTTGCGAGGTTTAACACTTTTAAATGTTTTACTCACGTTGGCTGCGGTGAAGGAAAGCCCATAGGTCTTGGTAGCAGGCTGTGTCGGTGGCACTGTATTGCCCTCAAAGCGAGCAAAGAAGTTGTTTAGTTTGTCTGGGAGCAAGACATCGGTGTCCGCGACAGGGCTGGTTTTCTTTTTGTAGTCTGTGATTGACTGTAGACCCTGCCACATACCTCTCGTGTCTGAGCCATTGAATTGTGACTCTACTTTGTCTCTATACTGACGCTTAGCTTGTTTGATTGCCTTGCGGAGGACTAACTACTGTTTGTAATGCTTAGGTTGTTACGAGTGTGCTGATATAAGTAGGACACGTGACATCCCGGCAACCTTGAGAAAAAGCACTTTACATCAGAGTTGTGCCTGATGTTCACGAGCCTCTGCCGAGTCCTCAAGAACCGGATGTTACAGTTTTCAGGTGAAATGGAAAAAGAGCCTGTGACACGATTTCCACTTTGGAACGTTAACAAGGTGACACTCCATCTTAACTCCTCCACAGTTACTGGATTGGTTGAACAGTGCAGAACAGAACTTCCCTCAACAATTTTTTCTTCTACTTGTCAAGACCAGTATGTATGTAGGAGATCTGGTTTCAGGGGTTACCTTTATGCGTTCTACGTTAGATTAGTTGTTCACACACATATCTGCCCTCTCATTGGCTAGAATGGTCCCACCTGATCTTGACTCCTCCTGGCTGCCTTCCATTTTTGAAGACACTTATTTTCATTGTTAGAGCTGCCACTTGAGTATCTGGTCAATATAATTAATAATCTGTGTAAAAACAGATTCCCATAATTATTTCAATTAATTCCTGAATTATTTATTGTAACAAATAAAACATTAAACCTAAAAAAAATCATGATAATCCATGGAAACCTAGTTAACAATTCATTTAGACCTAGCGTTTATTTGAAACCGGTGTTTATTTGCTGAAATGTGTGCTGTTGCCCAGATATCAAAAGAGACTGCGTTTGATTGAAGTTTTATGGTATCTACCAGTCTTAATTTGTGTCTCTCTCTCTATGTGTTATCTCCATAGGATGGCGTTTACAGACTGGTGTAAGTACTTCACGGATGCAGATGTGTGTCATCTCATCAACACCTCTCTGCTCACCATCCACAAGACATGGCATGAAGTGGTGCATTTCGGGAGTTGGACCAAGCATTCAGAGCCCCTGCACAATCGCTGTGGTGGCTGCATGAATTACAAACAGACCTTCCTACAGAACCCCCAGTACATGTTTGACATGACCAAGGAGATGGATGAGGTTCTGATCTCCCTACAGCAGAGAGACATGAAGATCCACAGACGTATCGGCCAAGGAGAGAACCTCACTGTTGGCTTCACCGTCTTCAAGGTAGTTCATATTAACACCCTCTTAGATTGACTGCAGTGGGACTGGGGTGAGAGACTGGGTCAGTGAGGGTTTGTCCAAAGGACAGGGTGTATGTCTGGGGCGTGGGGCGTTGGTCCAACTGCAGTTTATTTTAGAGGAGAAGTTCTCTGTGCTACATGTTTGGCTTCCCCATCTGTACAAGAATTTGGCTAAATCAATGGAATTTCCTTTTCTCTCTTCATCCGTTGAACAAACAGCAAATCAGCCAGTGGGTGTTTACAATAATGGCCACATTGGCCAGTTCATGCCTGGGACAAGAACTTCCTACGAGACCTGTAATCACAAACTTATTCGGTAATCACTTTGCAGCATTGCAGTTAATTGTTACTTGATTGAGTTTACTAAAACAGATAAGATATAGGTCAACCTCACTGACTGGGGTCTACCATATGGGTCTCATCCCAGATTATAATAAATAAAGTACTTATAATTACTGTGTACATTACCGATTATGAAAACCTGATCCTCCTTGCCATTCAAGTGAGAAGCTAAATCCACAAGTACACCACAGAGTACATGTAATACAAGTACAACCTAATTACTAGGTGTTACACAGGATGTAGCTACTTAAAATGAAGCATATCTTGTAATTAATGTGTACTCACAGTGTATTCGGGAAGTATTCAGACCTTTTTCCACATTTTGTTACATTACAACTTTATTCTAAAATTGTTTAAACAACATGTTTTCCCTCATCAAGCTCCACAAAATACCCCATAATCACAAAGCGAAAACAGGTTTTTAAAAACGTTTGCAAATTTATTTTTTAAAAACAGGAATACCCTATTTACATAAGTATTCAGATCCGTTGCTATGAGACTCAGTATTGAGCTCAGGTGCATCCTGTTTCCATTGATCATCCTTGAGATGTTTCTACAACTTGATTGGGGTCCACCTGTTGTAAATTCAAGTGATTGGACATGATTTGGAAAGGCACACACCTGTCTATATAAGGTCCCACAGTTGACAGTGCATGTCAGCGGAAAAACCAAGCCATGAGGTGGAAGGGATTGTTCGTAGAACTCCGAGACAGGATTGTGTCGAGGCACAGATCTGGGGAAGGGTACCAAAACATTTCTGCAGCATTGAAGATCCCCAAGAACACAGTGGCCTCCATCATTCTTAAATGGAAGAAGTTTGGAACCACCAAGACTCTTTCCTAGACCTGGCCGCCCGACCAAACTGAGCAATCTTGGGAGGTGACCAAGAACCCAATGGTCGCTCTGACAGAGCTTCAGAGTTCCTTTGTGGAGATGGGAGAGCCTTCCAGAAGGACAACCGTCTCTGCAGCACTCCACCAATCAGGCCTTTATGGTAGAGTGGCTAGACGGAAGCCACTCCTAAGTAAAAGGCACATGACAGCCTGCTTGAAGTTTGCCAAAAGGCACCTAAAGGACTTTCAGACCATTAGAAACAAGATTCTCTGGTCTGATGAAACCAGGCATGAACTATTTGGTCAGAATGCCAAGTGTCATGTCTGGAGGAAACCTGGCACCATCCCTAAGCTGAAGTATGGTGGTGGCAGCATCACACTGTGGGGATGTTTTTCAGCATCAGGGACTGGAAGACTAGTCACGATCGAGGGAAAGATGAACGGAGCAAAGTACAGAGAGGCCTCAGACTGGGGCGAAGGTTCACCTTCCAACAGGACAACAACCCTAAGCACACAGACAGGACAACGCAGGAGTGGCTTTGGGACAAGTTCTCTGAATGTCCTTGACTGGCCCAGCCAGACGCTCGCCACCCAACCTGACAGAGCTTGAGAGGATCTGTAGAGAAGAATGGGAGAAACTCCCCAAATACAGGTGTGCTAAGCTTGTAGTGTCATACCCAAAAAGACTCAAGGATGTATTCACTGACAAATATGCTTCAACAAAGTACTGAGTAAAGGGTCTGAATACTTATGTAAATGTGATATTAAGTTTTAATTTTTATAAATGTGCTAAAATTTATAAAAACCTGTTTTTGCTTTGTAATTATAGGGTATTGTGTGTACATTGATAAAGGGAAAATATAATTGAATCCATTTTAGAGTAAGGCTTTAACGTAACAAAATGTTGAAAAAGTCAAGGGGTCTGAATACTTTCCGAATGCACTGTATACAGTACATGATCAAGGATCTTAAAAAATGCAATTTCAGAATGTGTCCCCCCGTCCCCAGCGGAAGTTGCGCCCCTGTTCATGAGTACAAAGTTGGCCTAGTTGTGACACAGGATTTTGCTATTTAAAGTGAAGTGTAACTTTATATAGAAATTGCTCTTAGGTAACTATAATTACTCATTACCCGTTATCAAGTAAAAATACTTACAAACAAAAGATGAGCTTTTACTTTAGTCAACTTTACTGCATGTGGCAGGGTCTACAGTCAATCACGGACTACAAGAAGAAACCCAGCCCAGTCACGGACCAGGATGTCTTGCTCCCAGACAGACTAAATAACTTTTTGCCCGCTTTGAGGACAATACAGTGCCACTGACACGGCCTGCAACGAAAACATGCGGTCTCTCCTTCACTGCAGCCGAGGTGAGTAAGACATTTAAACGTGTTAACCCTCGCAAGGCTGCAGGCCCAGACGGCATCCCCAGCCGCGCCCTAATATAATAATAATATAATAATATATGCCATTTAGCAGACGCTTTTATCCAAAGCGACTTACAGTCATGTGTGCATACATTCTACGTATGGGTGGTCCCAGGGATCGAACCCACTACCCTGGCGTTACAAGCGCCATGCTCTACCAACTGAGCTACAGAAGGACCTCAGAGCATGCGCAGACCAGCTGGCCGGTGTGTTTACGGACATATTCTATCAATCCCTATACCAGTCTGCTGTTCCCACATGCTTCAAGAGGGCCACCATTGTTCCTGTTCCCAAGAAAGCTAAGGTAACTGAGCTAAACGACTACCGCCCGTAGCACTCACTTCCGTCATCATGAAGTGCTTTGAGAGACTAGTCAAGGACCATATCACCTCCACCCTACCTGACACCCTAGACCCACTCCAATTTGCTTACCGCCCAAATAGGTCCACAGACGATGCAATCTCAACCACACTGCACACTGCCCTAACCCACCTGGACAAGAGGAATACCTATGTGAGAATGCTGTTCATCGACTACAGCTCGGCATTCAACACCATAGTACCCTCCAAGCTCGTCATCAAGCTCGAGACCCTGGGTCTCGACCCCGCCCTGTGCAACTGGGTACTGGACTTCCTGACGGGCCGCCCCCAGGTGGTGAGGGTAGGCAACAACATCTCCTCCCCGCTGATCCTCAACACGGGGCCCCACAAGGGTGCGTTCTGAGCCCTCTCCTGTACTCCCTGTTCACCCACGACTGCGTGGCCACGCACGCTCCAACTCAATCATCAAGTTTGCGGACGACACAACAGTGGTAGGCTTGATTACCAACAACGATGAGACGGCCTACAGGGAGGAGGTGAGGGCCTCGGAGTGTGGTGTCAGGAAAATAACCTCACACTCAACGTCAACAAAACTAAGGAGATGATTGTGGACTTCAGGAAACAGCAGAGGGAACACCCCCCTATCCACATCGATGGAACAGTAGTGGAGAGGGTAGCTAGTTTTAAGTTCCTCGGCATACACATCACAGACAAACTGAATTGGTCCACTCACACTGACAGCGTCGTGAAGAAGGCGCAGCAGCGCCTCTTCAACCTCAGGAGGCTGAAGAAATTCGGCTTGTCACCAAAAGCACTCACAAACTTCTACAGATGCACAATCGAGAGCATCCTGGCGGGCTGTATCACCGCCTGGTACGGCAACTGCTCCGCCCTCAACCGTAAGGCTCTCCAGAGGGTAGTGAGGACTGCACAACGCATCACCGGGGGCAAACTACCTGCCCTCCAGGACACCTACACCACCTGATGTTACAGGAAGGCCATAAAGATCATCAAGGACATCAACCACCCGAACCACTGCCTGTTCACCCCGCTATCATCCAGAAGGCGAGGTCAGTACAGTTGCATCAAAGCTGGGACCGAGAGACTGAAAAACAGCTTCTATCTCAAGGCCATCAGACTGTTAAACAGCCACCACTAACATTGAGTGGCTGCTGCCAACACACTGTCATTGACACTGACCCAACTCCAGCCACTTTAATAATGGGAATTGATGGGAAATTATGTAAATATATCACTAGCCACTTTAAACCTTATATAATGTTACTTACCCTACATTATTCATCTCATATGCATACGTATATACTGTACTCTACATCATCGACTGCATCCTTATGTAATACATGTATCACTAGCCACTTTAACTATGCCACTTTGTTTACTTTGTCTACACACTCATCTCATATGTATATACTGTACTCGATACCATCTACTGTATCCTTATCCTTATGTACATATTCTTATCCCCTTACACTGTGTATAAGACAGTAGTTTTGGAATTGTTAGTTAGATTACTTGTTGGTTATCACTGCATTGTCGGAACTTACATTTCGCTACACTCGCATTAACATCTGCTAACCATGTGTATGTGACAAATAAAATTAGATTTGATTTGCAACAAAATAATAAGGATTTTTATTGTTAGATTAATACTTCGATTATTTAGATTAAACAAAGCTATAGGCCTACTCAATAACAGAAAAATAACTATTCTTGTGGTTTTTCAAATCTGAAGCTTATATAATATGGTGAGTAGCCTAGATAGCTAGCTATTTTTAACATTACAAGTAACAATAGAAATCGACAACTCCGTCTGACTGTCTTCATCTGTTCCTTTCCCATCCTGGAGTCTGATACCTTGTGGGAATCTGTGGTAGAGAAGAAGAACGTATGACAATTTAGCATAGACGCTCTACATTATCCCCAATTATCATCATCATTTCTATAGTTTAGGCACATATAGTATATAGTGCCTTCAGAAAGTATTCACACCCCTTGACTTTTTCCGCATTTTGTTGTGTTACAGCCTGAATTTAAAATGTATTAATTTGCTTTTTTTTGTCACTGGTCCACACACAACACCCCATAATGTCAAAGTGTAATTATGTTTTTTCAACATTTTTACAAATGAATTACAAAAGTGAAAAGCTGAAATGTCTCGAGTCGATAAGTATTCAACCTCTTTGTTATGGCAAGCTTAAATCAGTTCAGGAGTCAAATGTTTCTTACAAGTCACATAATAAGTTGTATAGACACTGTGTGCAATAATAGTGTTTAATATGATTTTTTAATGATTAACTCATCTCTGTACCCCACATGTACAATTATCTGTAAGCTCCCTCAGTCGAACAGTGAATTTCAAACACAGATTCAACCACAGGGAGGTTTTCCAATGCTTTACAAAGGGCACCTATTGGTAGATGGGTAAAATATTTAAAACAGACATTGAATGTCCATTGAGCATGGCGAGGTTATTAATTACACTTTGGATGGTCTTCAATACGCCCAGTCACTACAAAGATACAGGTATCCTTCATAACTCAGTTGCAGGAGAGGAAGGAAACCACTCAGGGATTTCACTAGCAGGCCAACGGTGACTTTAAAACTGTTACAGAGTTTAATGGCTGTGATAGGAGAACTGAGGCTGGATCAATAACATTGTAGTTACTCCACAATACTAACCTAATTGACAGAGGGAAAAGAAGGAAGCTTGTACAGAATAAAATGTAAAAAAAACATGCATTCTGTTAGCAACAAGGAACTAAAGTAATACTGCAGAACATGAAAAATGTGGCAAAGCAGTTAACTTTTTGTCCTGAATACAAAGTGTTATGTTTGGGACAAATCCAATAAAACACATTTTAAAGCATAGTGGTGGCTGCGTCATGTTATGAGTATGCTTGTATTCGGTAAGGACTGGGGAGTTTTTCAGGATGAAAAAGAAACAGAATGGAGCTAAGAGCAGGCAAAATCCTAGAAGAAAACCTGGTTCAGTCTGCTTTCCACCAGACTCTGGGAGACTAATTCACCTTTCAGCAGGAAAATACCCTAAAACTCAAGGCCAAATCTACACGAGGTGCTTACCAAGAAGACAGTGAATATTCCAGAGTGCGGGGGGGTTACAGTTTTGACTTAAAACTACTTGAAAATCTATGCCAAGACCTGAAAATGGTTGTCTAGCAATGATCAACAATCATTCATCCAGGTGTGGAAAGCTCTTAGAGATTTACCCAGAAAGACCCCCAACTGCATCTACAAGTATTGACTCGACTGTGAATACTTAAATGAGATATTTCTGTATTTCATTGTCAATACATTTCCAAAATATTCTAAAGTCATGTTTTTACTTTGTCATTACGGGGTATTGTGTGTAGATGATCAATGCATTTTGAAATCAGGCTGTAACACAACGAAATGTGGAATAAGTCAAGGGGTTTGAATACCTTCTGGAGGCACTGTAGCTAGTTAGGCCTAGTTAGCTACCTAGCTAGTGTTATCCAGCTAGCAATAATAGTGCTTGTGTCGACACAAGTAGTTCGCCAGCAAGCTAACGTTAACATGCTGGGTGAGTCTCACATAATACCCTTAGGGTATGGCTACCCTGAGGACAAGGTTCAGGGAAGATAAGACTATTGAGCCCAGCTAATGTTGGCTATCTAGTTAGCTAGCGAATAGTGATCATAGCATATTTGCCAGCTTTAGGTAGTTAGCTAGCTAGTTAGTCAAGAATAGACAATTAGGTGGGGCGCTAGCTACATGTAATTCCCCCAAAATTTACAGATTGCATGGAAAGTCTATTCTGTACATGGTAACTATACTGGACAACAATATAAATGCAACATGCAATAATTTTAAATATTTTACTGAGTTACAGTTCATATAAGGAAAACAGTCAATTGAAATAAATTCATAAGGCCCCCAATCTATGGATTTCACATGACTGGGAATACAGAAATGCATCTGTTGGTCACTGATACAGTACCTTTAAAAAAAGTAGGAGCGTGGGTCATTAAACCAGTCAGTATCTGGTGTGACCACCATTTGTTTCATGCAGCGCGACATCTCCTTCGCATATACTGTAGTTGATCAGGCTGTTGATTGTGGCCTGTGGAATGTTGTCCCACTCTTCAATGCCTGTGTGAAGTTGCTGGATATTGGCCGGAACTGGAACACGCTGTCGTACACATCGATACAGAGCATCCCGAACATGCTCAATGGGTGACATGTCTGGTGAGCATGCAGGTCTTTGAAGAACTGGGACATTTTCAGCTTCCAGGAATTGTGTACAGATCCTTGCGACACGGGGCAGTGCATTATCATGATGAAACACGAGGTGATGGCGGTAAAAGAACGGCACGAGAATGGGCCTCGGGACCTTGTGCATTCAAATTGCCATTGATAAAATGCAATTGTTTTAGTTGTCCATAGCTTATGCCAGCCCATACCATAACCCCACTGTCACCATGGGGCACTATGTTCACAATTTTGACATGATGCCATACATTGGGCAAATGCTCACCTTCGATGGTCATTGGTAAGCTGGAGAAGTGTGTTCTTGACCCATTGTCAAATGCACAATTAAATGATTTAACAATTTAAAATATTGTTTATCATGTGGTTTGTGCAGGCTGAAATATGGTGCATTGGGATGCTATGGTAACAAACATTCATTGTTACACCCCTGTAATCACAGACTGCAATTACCACCAGATACATGTTGTTACTAGAGTGTAACTATGAATTATTACAATTAACTACAATACTTGTTACAGTGTAATTACATATGTAAGCACACTGTAACAAGGACCCCTTAATTCAAATGAAGTGTTACCATTGATTTAGCGTTTCAATCTGTTCGAGCTGAAATAACAAAGATTGGCTGAACAATCATGGTGAGAAATGGTTTCTTCTGATTTAAGGTGGAACTCAACAGAAAGTACCGCATGCATAACATCATCACCCAGACGAACGTGCAAACGTCGAAGTACATCAACGCCCGCACGGTGTTCACGAGGGTCGCGCTCCCCAAGGGTCGCTACATCATCATCCCCTCCACCTTAAAACCGGAGATTCTGGGAGAGTTCATGCTGCGCGTTTACACTGACGTAGACTCAGGATGCAGGTACTGGAACTAGACCTGTGGCATAGCTAAGAGCCCCAATTTAGAGGGTAATGACACACTTTAGTATGATGTCGATGCAGTTTTTAGCAGTACTTTAAAGGTGTGTGATGATCTCTCTTTGTCTCTCAGAGAGCTAACCGAACACAAGCCCAGGATGAGGTGTTGGAGTGCAGTCACTGGCTACCCCCATGTTGTGTCCCAGATCTACATCCACGGAGCAGAGGGGCTGGAGAACCAGGAAGGCACAGGGGGTTAGGGAACGCTCCACAACCTCTAATCAACACTATACATTACAGGGAAACACAAGTCAGAAATAGACATTATCAGAGTTTACTCAGCATGACCTTCTTTGGCTGGTTCATACTGTGTCATTGTGCAGGTGCAGATCCATATGTGATTGTGTCCTGCGAGGGCCGCTCAGTCCGGTCAACAGTTAAGGCAGACACCCTGGACCCGGTGTTTGAGACCAGAGCCATCTTCTACAGAAAGAACCCCAGGAAGCCAATCACTGTGGAGGTAAGATATAGAGGTGTCAAATGCCATAAATACCAATGGGAACTAAAGATAAGGTGATTCATGAATTGGTACATTTGATGTCCTTAGTGTTAAGTGTAGTTTTCATGCTTTGGTCTTACCTGGTCCACCCCTCCCGACTTGTCCTCTTCCCCAGGTGTGGAATAGTAACGCTGTGAAGGACCAGTTCCTGGGCCAGGTGGTTCTGACAGGCTCGTTAAAAGACTCCACCAAACCCCAGAGGCTCCAGCTAAGGAAAAGAGGCAGAGCCATGGCCGACGAGATGCCTGGCTCCATCACCCTCCGCATCGTCACCTGCACCGAGCTCACAGAGATGTGACCTGGATCAGCTCACTACTACCTGGGTCACATTGACAATGTATACAAGACTCTGTCACCTCTTCCTTGCAATAACAACGCCAGAAGGAGACTTTGGACAGGAGCTTATCACTACAAGAGATCATTTTGGTTGTCAGAATGACTATCGATTCTTTTAAGGACTGGCAATGGACCAAGAAGAACCTTCAAGCCTTCCGCAGTACATTACTTTGTGTTTTGTAAAGAGACAAGTTATGCCTTTTTGAAAGGTGAATGAATGTGAAAAAGTCAGCATGAAGCAAGACAAAATGCAATTATTTTATACTAAACCATACACTATGAAAAAAAAATAGCTCATTGAAGTGATACGCATGTTGTATCTGTATACAAAATGATGCAACATATACATTTTAATAACATGTTTGTTATCATATA